>NC_092725.1:13543526-13826026 GCF_047496885.1 Scyliorhinus torazame | reverse complement strand
ACCGAACTACGCCGTCGCCATGGCGCTACTGAAAGAGAATTACGCCCAGCGGACGAACACACTCTTCGCCAGGCACGCACTCGCCACTCGCTCTCAGCTCCCTGGTGAGTCCATAGAAGACTTCTGGCGGGCCCTAATCCCACTAGTCTGGGAATGTGACTGTCAGGCCGTTACGGCCACCGAACATTCCAACCTTCTTATGCGGGACGCGTTTGTTATGGGGATTGGGTCAGGCCTCATACGCCAGCGACTGTTAGAGGGGGCCACGCTCGATCTCGCAGAGACAAAGAAGATAGCGCTCTCTATGACGGTCGCCTCGCGCAATATCCAGGCCTACACCCCCAGCCGCGCGGCCCACCCCTCCTACGCATCGTGGGTCCCACAGACGGCCTCCCCAGCGGGGGCCTTACCCAGCCAATACGCCTGCGCCACTCGCCAGCCAGCGAACCCCGGGGGTCCCCGATGTTACCTTTGCGGCCGGGAGAAACACCCCCGCCAACGCTAGGTCTCAAGGAGGCACGGGCCCCTGCAGGCTCCCTGGATGTGGCCTCCAGAAACGCCCGCGCTTACCTTCCCGACCGCGCGGCAGCCCCCTGGGCAGCGTGGAACCCCTCCGCAGCCGAACCCGAGACGTTCCCCCATCCCCCCACAGGCCTGCGCTGCAAGGCGGCCTGGCAACCCCGGGGGGCCCCACTGCTACTTTTGCGGGCAGGCCAAGCACCCCCGGCAGCGCTGCCCGGCCCGCGCATCCACCTGCAAGGGATGGGGTAAGAAGGGCCATTTCACGGGGGTATGCCAGGCCCGTGCGGCCCCCGGGCACCGCCATCTTGTCCCGCGGACGCCACATTAGATGGATGGCGCCGCCATTTTGTGCACCCCCAGCCATGTGCGACCAATGGGAGCCGCCATCTTGGATGGACTCCCAGGACCCCAGCTCGGCTGACCACACACCGCCCGAAGAGAACACTCAACTGCTGAGATTAGCCTCAGTGACCCTGGATCAGTCCCGGCCTCGAACACTCTCAACTGCTACAACAACAGTACTAATCAACGGGCACGAGACGTCCTGCCTAACCGACTCTGGGAGCACGGAGAGCTTCATACACCCCGACACGGTAAGGGGCTGTTCTCTCCTTGTCCACCCCGTTAATCAAAAAATCTCCCTGGCCTCCGGTTCCCACTCAGTGGAGATAAAGGGGTTTTGTGTAGCAAACCTCACGGTCCAGGGAAGGGAGTTCAAAAATTACCGGCTCTACGTCCTTCCCCACCTCTGCGCGGCCACACTCCTAGGGTTAGACTTCCAGTGTAATCTCCAAAGTCTAACCTTCAAATTCGGCGGCCCTATACCCCCCCTCACTGTCTGCGGCCTCGCGACCCTCAAGGTCGATCCGCCGTCCCTGTTTGCGAACCTCACCCCGGATTGCAAACCCGTCGCCACCAGGAGCGGACGCTACAGTGCCCAGGATCGGATCTTTATTAGGTCAGAGGTCCAAAGGCTACTGAGGGAAGGAGTCATTGAAGCCAGTAACAGCCCCTGGAGAGCTCAAGTAATGGTGGTAAAGACCGGGGAGAAGTATAGGATGGTCATCGACTACAGTCAGATCATCAACAGGTTTACGCAGCTGGACGCGTACCCCCTCCCCCGCATATCCGACCTGGTAAACAGGATCGTGCATTACAAGGTCTTCTCCACGGTGGATCTTAAGTCCGCCTACCACCAGCTACCCATCCGCACTAGTGACCGCCAGTACACTGCCTTCGAGGCAGACGGGTGGCTCTATCACTTCTTAAGGGTTCCCTTCGGCGTCACCAACGGGGTCTCGGTCTTCCAGCGCAAGATGGACCGAATGGTTGACGGGTACGGCTTACGCGCAACGTTCCCGTATCTCGATAATGTCACCATCTGCGGCCATGACCAGCAGGACCACGACACCAACCTCGGAAAATTCCTCAGACCGCAAAGATCCTTAACCTTACATACAACAAGGATAAATGCGTGTTTAGCACCGACCGCCTAGCCATCCTCGGCTACGTAGTGCGAAATGGAGTTATAGGCCCCGACCCCGAACGCATGCGCCCCCTTATGGAGTTCCCCCTCCCTCACTGCTCCAAGGCCCTGAAGCGCTGCCTCGGGTTTTTCAGTTACTACGCCCAGGGGGTCCCCAACTATGCGGACAAGGCCCGTCCTCGATCCAATCCACAGTTTTCCCCTGTCGATAGAGGCCCGCCAGGCCTTCAGCCGCATCAAAGCGGACATCGCAAAGGCCACGATGCGCGGCATCGACGAGTCCCTCCCCTTCCAGGTCGAGAGCGATGCGTCCGACGTAGCTCTGGCGGCCACCCTCAACCAAGCGGGCAGACCCGTGGCCTTCTTCTCCCGGACCCTCCATGCTTCCGAAATTCGCCACTCCTCAGTGGAAAAGGAGGCCCAGGCCAGTAGAAGCTGTGCGACATTGGAGGCATTACCAGGCCGGCAGGAGATTCACTCTCCTCACTGACCAACGGTCGGTGGCCTTCATGGTCGATAATGCGCAGCGGGGCAAGGTAATAAACGATAACATCTTGCGGTGGAGGATAGAACTCTCCACCTACAACTACGAGATCTTGTACCGTCCCGGGAAGCTAAACGAGCCTCCTGACGCCCTGTCCCGCGGCACATGTGCCACAGCACAAGTGGACCGCCTCCGAGCCCTCCACGAGGACCTCTGCCACCCGGGGGTCACTCGCTTTTTCCATTTTATCAAGACCCGCAACGTTCCCTACTCCATCGAGGAGGTCAGGACAGCCACCAGGGACTGCCAAATCTGCGCGGAGTGCAAACCGCACTTCTACCGACCAGAGGAAGCGCACCTGATAAAGGCTTCCCGTCCCTTTGAACGCCTCAGCATGGACTTCAAAGGCCCCCTCCCCTCCACCGACCGCAACACGTACTTCCTGAACGTGATTGACGAGTACTCCCGGTTCCCATTCGCCATCCCCTGCCCCGACATGACCGCAACCACCGTCATCAAGGCCCTCCATAGCATCTTTGCACTGTTCGGTTTCCCCGCTTACATTCACAGTGATAGGGGGTCCTCCTTTATGAGCGACGAACTGCGTCAATTCCTGCTCAGCAAGGGCATCGCCTCGAGCAGGACGACCAGTTACAACCCCCGGGGTAACGGACAGGTAGAGAGGGAGAACGGAACGGTCTGGAAGACCGTCCTACTGGCCCTACGGTCCAGGAATCTCCCAGTCTCCCGCTGGCAGGACGTCCTCGCGGATGCCCTCCACTCCATCCGGTCACTACTTTGTACCACAACCAACCAAACACCTCACAAACGTCTCCTTGTCTTCCCCAGGAAGTCCTCCTCCAGGACCTCACTCCCGACCTGGCTGGCAGCACCCGGACCCATCCTGCTCCGAAAACACGTGCGGGCGCACAAGTCGGACCCGTTGGTCGAGAGGGTCCATCTGCTCCACGCTAACCCCCAGTACGCCTACATGGCGTACCCCGACGGCCGACAAGATACGGTCTCCCTACGGGACCTGCCGCCCGCCGGAGCCCCACGCACACCCCAGCCACCAGTCCCACCCTCCCCTCCACCAGGGCACCTTACAGGAGGATCGGTCCTTCCACCGGCCCCGTCTAGGCCCCCCCCCACCCACCGACGCCCCCCGCAGGCGCTCCCTTCCCAGGTCAACCGTTTTCCCCACCAGCGACGTCTAGGGGTGTCGAAGCTGCCATGGAGATCGAAGCCACGCTCCCGGAGTCACAGACGCCCGAGCCTCCACCGGAGTCACCACCGAAGCTCCAACGATCACCGAGGACGACCAGGGCCCCCGATCGACTGATTGCTTCAGTTTAAATTGTAAATTTAAATCATAAATTTATAAATAGTTACTAGAATTGTAAATAGTTACAAAATGCTGTATGGAAGTATTACGGTACCTCCATAATTAATTCTACCACATTGCCATGTTGTAGTATCAGGCTACCACCCCCGCCGGACTCTTTTTTAACAGGGGGTGAATGTGGTAGTCTGTGTAGAGGTATTACGGTACCTGGTAATGTTGGAACACCATTGGTAGAAATTGTATGCTTCCTATTGGTCAAGCTGTATGGTAGCTCCACCCTGCTAGGCGGGGTATAAGAGCCCGTGCCGCCCCAGCAGCCTTCGTTTTGCACCTGAGCTGCTGGGGAAACCTGTAGCTTATTAAAGCCTTCAGTTGGACTACAACCTCGCTTTAGTGGTCCTTGATCGAGCATCACCTCCTTCCCTCTTCGCAAATCTAACCCCGGATTGCAAACCCGTCGCCACCAGGAGCAGACGGTACAGCGCCCTGGACAGGACCTTCACCAGGTCTGAGGTCCAGCGGCTGCTGCGGGAAGGCATCATCGAGGCCAGCAACAGCCCCTGGAGATCCCAAGTGGTAGTAGTTAAAACTGGGGAGAAACACAGAATGGCGTGGACTACAGCCAGACCATCAATCGGTACACGCAGCTCGACGTGTACCCCCTCCCACGCATATCTGACATGGTTAACCAGATTGCACAGTACCGGGTCTTCTCAACGCTAGACCTCAAATCCACCTACCACCAGCTCCCCATCCGCAAGGCGGACCGTCCATACACTGCCTTCGAGGCAGGCCGGCCGCCTCTATCACTTCCTCAGGGTTCCCTTCGGCGTCACCAACAGGGTCTCAGTCTTCCAAAGGGAGATGGACCGAATGGTCGACCGGTACGGGCTGCGGGAGAAACAGTACTGACCCTCTGATAGTGCGGCGCCCCCTCAGTACTGACCCTCTGACAGTGCAGCACTCCCTCAGTACTGACCCTCTGACAGTGCGGCACTCCCTCAGTACTGACCCTCTGACAGTGCGGCGCTCCCTCAGTACTGGCCCTCTGACAGTGCGGCGCTCCCTCAGTACTGGCCCTCTGACAGTGCGGCGCTCCCTCAGTACTGGCCCTCTGACAGAGCAGCGCTCCCTCAGTACTGACGCTCTGACAGTGCGGCGCTCCCTCAGTACTGACCCTCTGACAGTGCAGCACTCCCTCAGTACTGACCCTCTGACAGTGCGGCACTCCCTCAGTACTGACCCTCTGACAGTGCGGCACTCCCACAGTACTGACCCTCTGACAGTGCGGCGCTCCCTCAGTACTGACCCTCTGACAGTGCGGCGCTCCCTCAGTACTGACCCTCTGACAGTGCGGCACTCCCTCAGAACTGACCCTCTGACAGTGCGGCGCTCCCTCAGCACTGACCCTCTGACAGTGCGGCGCTCCCTCAGTACTGACCCTCTGACAGTGCAGCACTCCCTCAGTACTGACCCTCTGACAGTGCAGCACTCCCTCAGTACTGACCCTCTGACAGTGCGGCACTCCCTCAGTACTGACCCTCTGACAGTGCGGCACTCCCTCAGTACTGACCCTCCGACAGTGCAGCACTCCCTCAGTACTGACCCTCTGACAGTGCGGCACTCCCTCAGTACTGACTCTCTGACAGTGCAGAGCTCCCTCAGTACTGACCCTCTGACAGTGCAGCGCTCCCTCAGTACTGACCCTCTGACAGTGCGGCACTCCCTCAGAACTGACCCTCTGACAGTGCGGCACTCCCTCAGTACTGACCCTCTGACAGTGCAGCACTCCCTCAGTACTGACCCTCCGACAGTGCAGCACTCCCTCAGTACTGACTCTCTGACAGTGCAGCGCTCCCTCAGTACTGACCCCCGACAGTGCAGCACTCCCTCAGTACTGACCCTCTGACAGTGCAGCGCTCCCTCAGTACTGACCCCCGACAGTGTCAGCACTCCCTCAGTACTGACCCTCTGACAATGCGGCACTCCCTCAGTACTGACCCTCTGACAGTGCGGCACTCCCTCAGTACTGACCCTCTGACAGTGCGGCACTCCCTCAGTACTGACCCTCTGACAGTGCGGCACTCCCTCAGTACTGACCTCTGACAGTGCGGCGCTCCCTCAGTACTGACCCTCTGACAGTGCGGCACTCCCTCAGTACTGACCCTCTGACAGTGCGGCACTCCCTCAGTACTGACCCTCCGACAGTGCAGCACTCCCTCAGTACTGACCCTCTGACAGTGCGGCACTCCCTCAGTACTGACCCTCTGACAGTGCAGCACTCCCTCAGCACTGACCCTCTGACAGTGCGGCACTCCCTCAGTACTGACCCTCTGACAGTGCGGCACTCCTCAGTACTGACCTCTGACAGTGCGGCGTACTGACCCTCTGACAGTGAGGCACTCCCTCAGTACTGACCCTCCGACAGTGCGGCGCTCCCTCAGTACTGACCCTCTGACAGTGCAGCACTCCCTCAGTACTGACCCTCTGACAGTGCGGCACTCCCTCAGTACTGACCCTCTGACAGTGCGGCACTCCCTCAGTACTGACCCGCTGACAGTGCAGCGCTCCCTCAGTACTGACCCTCTGACAGTGCAGCACTCCCTCAGTACTGACCCTCTGAAGTGCGGCACTCCCTCAGTACTGACCCTCTGACAGTGCGGCACTCCCTCAGCACTGACCCTCTGACAGTGCGGCACTCCCTCAGTACTGACTCACTGACAGTGCGGCACTCCCTCAGTACTGACCCACTGACAGTGCGGCACTCCCTCAGTACTGACCCTCTGACAGTGCGGCACTTCCTCAGCACTGACCCTCTGACAGTGCGGCACTCCCTCAGTACTGACCCTCCGACAGTGCGGCACTCCCTCAGTACTGACCCTCCGACAGTGCGGCACTCCCTCAGTACTGACGCTCTGACAGTGCAGCACTCCCTCAGCACTGACCCTCTGACAGTGCGGCACTCCCTCAGTACTGACCCTCTGACAGTGCGGCACTCCTCAGTACTGACCTCTGACAGTGCGGCGTACTGACCCTCTGACAGTGAGGCACTCCCTCAGTACTGACCCTCCGACAGTGCGGCGCTCCCTCAGTACTGACCCTCTGACAGTGCAGCACTCCCTCAGTACTGACCCTCTGACAGTGCAGCACTCCCTCAGTACTGACCCTCTGACAGTGCGGCACTCCCTCAGTACTGACCCGCTGACAGTGCAGCGCTCCCTCAGTACTGACCCTCTGACAGTGCAGCACTCCCTCAGTACTGACCCTCTGACAGTGCGGCACTCCCTCAGTACTGACCCTCTGACAGTGCGGCACTCCCTCAGCACTGACCCTCTGACAGTGCGGCACTCCCTCAGTACTGACTCACTGACAGTGCGGCACTCCCTCAGTACTGACCCACTGACAGTGCGGCACTCCCTCAGCACTGACCCTCTGACAGTGCGGCACTCCCTCAGCACTGACCCTCTGACAGTGCGGCACTCCCTCAGTACTGACCCTCCGACAGTGCGGCACTCCCTCAGTACTGACCCTCCGACAGTGCGGCACTCCCTCAGTACTGACCCTCTGACAGTGCGGCACTCCCTCAGTACTGACCCTCTGACAGTGCGGCACTCCCTCAGTACCGACCCTCTGACAGTGCAGCACTCCCTCAGTACTGACCCTCTGACAGTGCGGCACTCCCTCAGTACTGACCCTCCGACAGTGCGGCACTCCCTCAGTACTGACCCTCTGACAGTGCGGCACTCCCTCAGTACTGACCCTTTGACAGTGCAGCACTCCCTCAGTACTGACCCTCTGACAGTGCAGCACTCCCTCAGTACTGACCCTCTGACAGTGCGGCACTCCCTCAGTACTGACCCTCTGACAGTGCGGCACTCCCTCAGTACTGACCCTCTGACAGTGCGGCACTCCCTCAGCACTGACCCTCCGACAGTGCGGCACTCCCTCAGTACTGACCCTCCGACAGTGCGGCACTCCCTCAGTACTGACCCTCTGACAGTGCGGCACTCCCTCAGTACTGACCCTCTGACAGTGCGGCACTCCCTCAGCACTGACCCACTGACAGTGCGGCACTCCCTCAGTACTGACCCTCTGACAGTGCGGCTCCCTCAGTACTGACCCTCTGACAGTGCGGCACTCCCTCAGTACTGACCCTCCGACAGTGCGGCGCTCCCTCAGTACTGACCCTCTGACTGTGCGGCACTCCCTCAGTACTGACCCTCTGACAGTGCGGCACTCCCTCAGCACTGAGCCTCTGACAGTGTAGCACTCCCTCAGTACTGAGCCTCTGACAGTGCAGCACTCCCTCAGTACTGACTCTCTGACAGTGCGGCGCTCCCTCAGTACAGACCCTCTGACAGTGCGGTGCTCCCTCAGTACAGACCCTCTGACAGTGCAGCACTCCCTCAGTACAGACCCTCTGACAGTGCGGTGCTCCCTCAGTACAGACCCTCTGACAGTGCAGCACTCCCTCAGTACTGACCCTCTGACAGTGCGGCACTCCCTCAGTACTGACCCTCTGACAGTGCGGCACTCCCTCAGTACTGACCCTCTGACAGTGCGGCACTCCCTCAGTACTGACCCTCTGACAGTGCAGCACTCCCTCAGTACTGACCCTCTGACAGTGCAGCGCTCCCTCAGTACTGACTCTCTGACGGTGCGGCACTCCCTCAGTACTGACCCTCTGACAGTCCAGCACTCCCTCAGTACTGACCCTCTGACAGTGCGGCACTCCCTCAGTACTGACCTCTGACAGTGCAGCACTCCCTCAGTACTGACCCTCTGACAGTGCAGCGCTCCCTCAGTACTGACCCTCTGACAGTGCGGTGCTCCCTCAGTACGGACCCTCTGACAGTGCGGCACTCCCTCAGTACTGACCCTCTGACAGTCCAGCAATCCCTCAGTACTGACCCTCTGACAGTGCGGCACTCTCTCAGTACTGACCCTCTGACAGTGCGGTGCTCCCTCAGTACTGACCCTCTGACAGTGCGGTGCTCCCTCAGTACTGACCCTCTGACAGTGCAGCACTCCCTCAGTACTGACCCTCTGACAGTGCGGCACTCCCTCAGTACTGACCCTCTGACAGTGCGGTGCTCCCTCAGTACTGACCCTCTGACAGTGCGGTGCTCCCTCAGTACTGACCCTCTGACAGTGCGGCGCTCCCTCAGTACTGACCCTCTGACAGTGCGGTGCTCCCTCAGTACTGACCCTCTGACAGTGCGGTGCTCCCTCAGTACTGACCCTCTGACAGTGCAGCACTCCCTCAGTACTGACCCTCTGACAGTGCGGCACTCCCTCAGTACTGACCCTCTGACAGTGCGGTGCTCCCTCAGTACTGACCCTCTGACAGTGCGGCACTCCCTCAGTACTGACCCTCTGACAGTGCAGCGCTCCCTCAGTACTGACCCTCTGACAGTGCGGCGCTCCCTCAGTACTGACCCTCTGACAGTGCGGTGCTCCCTCAGTACTGACCCTCTGACAGTGCGGTGCTCCCTCAGTACTGACCCTCTGACAGTGCAGCACTCCCTCAGTACTGACCCTCTGACAGTGTAGCACTCCCTCAGTACTGACCCTCTGACAGTGCAGCGCTCCCTCAGTACTGACCCTCTGACAGTGCGGTGCTCCCTCAGTAATGACCCTCTGACAGTGCGGCGCACCCTCAGTACTGACCCTCTGACAGTGCGGCACTCCCTCAGTACTGACCCTCTGACAGTGCGGTGCTCCCTCAGTACTGACCCTCCGACAGTGCGGTGCTCCCTCAGTACTGACCCTCTGACAGTGCGGTGCTCCCTCAGTACTGACCCTCTGACAGTGCGGCACTCCCTCAGCACTGACTATTTAGTTGGTTTGGAATAAACTGAGCTGTACGTTCAGTCTCAGGAACACAATATTCAGTTTCCAAACTGCACAAATAGACTTCTGTCTCCCCCTAGTGGCTGGAGGATGTTAGTTATTCAGCGACTGGTGTTCTGACGGTTTTGGTCATTGCGCACTTCTCAGCCTTTGAAAGATTCACTCCGTGAGGGATCTGCGTGAGTCGGAGGATACGCGATGTCATGATATCCACATTAACATATCATGGTGCAATCACACACACACGGATGGACAGGTCGACGGACCAATCAACACACGCGCAACATCACAGCCAATCACCAGTGAGAGAACACGCACTATAAAACGGGGAACACCACAGTTCCTGCTCATTCCAGCAGGAGACAGCTCAGGGCACAGAGCTCACAGCGCGCCTCTCAGACATACAGCATGTGCTGAGTGCCTCTCTAAGATAGTGCTAGGGCTGGTTCTGAGAGTTTGGCTGATGATCGATAAATGAGAGTTTGGCTCAAGATGGATTGGAACTTTATGGGGGAAACAAAATGTTACGTAAAGCCTTGTGTGAAGAAATGTCACGACAGACCCTTACAGGATTCTGATGGCAAGCGGAGGAATGTCAGGATAGGCTGTCAAAGGCTTCTGATAACAAGGCTGTTTTGACCCAGACAAAAGTGCAATAACGGCCTTGGGAATGGGTGCACTGGGTTAAAGGTTATTATGATTGAGGGGGGCTGAATTAGAATTGAGCTGAGAGCACAGATAGGAATGCGAGGGAGCTGCCCTCAAAAATGAACCAAAAATGTATAAATCCTGCTGTTAGATGTATTGACTTGGGCTTGGAGAGACACAGGGGTCATAGCTCCGGCACCGAGAAATAAACATGTTAAAGTAACGAGGTGTTCGACTGATCATTTCCTCCGGACTGGCTGCAAGAGAATCCTCATTTGGTGTCAGAAGTGGGATTTCACAGGAGCCTCCCTGGAACCTGACGGCGTATCAGACTGATCGCATTCGGACGCCGAGGAGGGAATTGCCCACCAAACGTGAGTACCCTTGTTACCACTTTGGTCTCCCCCTCTGCTGCCCCGAGTGTGGCCACGCCCTGCTGTTCGGTTTCGGTGAAGAAATCAAAGCAGTCCGGCGAACCCGTTACGAAGAAGGGTTGGTGTTAAAGTTCCCTGGAAAGGAATCAGGGAAGAGAAGAAGAGAAGAGAATAAGAGAAGAGAATAAGAGAATAAAGTTCCCTGGAAAGGAATCAGGGAAGAGAAGAAGAGAATAAGAGAAGAGAATAAGAGAAGAGAATAAGAGAATAGAGTTCCCTGGAAAGGAATCAGGGAAGAGAAGAAGAGAATAAGAGAATTAGAGAATTAAAGAATTGGAGAATTAGAGAATAAGAGAATTAGAGAATTAGAGAATAAGAGAATCTTCCTAAACAGTCCGGGTTGAAGTCCCTGGGAGGTTAAAATCCTTCCTAAAGAACCGGGTTGGAAACCTTGGGGGGTTAGAGTCCTTCCCCTAAATAGTCCGAGTTGGAGTACCAGGGCTCCTTAAATCTCTGGGTAAATGAGTGATGATGATCCTGAGGGTTGCCGAATACCTTCGCAATAAAAGGTGATTTTCGATAAATAAGTATATCGACCGGTGTCTAGACTTGTTCGACACTTCGCGTTGATCAGATTGAACATTACGGAGAACGGAGAACTCTGTCCAAATTATATATTCTAAAATTTAAATGAGGGTGCGGATAACACCTAAAGGAAAGATAATGAACAGGACTTGACTGTTGCGGCCCTGTCGGAACACTCGAACAATTTCTTAAATCTGTTAGTTCTGTCTTTGATTCCCTGTCAGACTGTTTAAATCAGTCCTCTCTCTCTCTCTCTCTCTCTCTCCTTTCATGTTTCATTTCCAGACTTCGACCTTCTAAAAGTCACCTTCGAACAGCTTGATTTCGCCTTTTGATTGGGCAACGGGGCAGGATCACCCCGTTTGAATTCTTGATTGAAGAGGCGATTTAGGATCGCTACCAAAATTAAATAGGAAACCACAAAGATCATCCGAGGATAGGAGACAATGGGTAGCACTTTAGATAGCACCTCTGATAGTGGAAGCGCGCTTCAAACTCTTTGTGAACAGGATCCGGAACATTCTAAACAATTGCGTCAGCTGTCGGGAGAATTGCATAAGAACCTAGGGAAAGGACAGTGGCCTCCAGGAGGACCGAAAGATCTGCTGACTGTTGTTGGGGCACAGCAACTTATTTGGCAACATAATCGAAGTTCGACGGCAAAAAAGCTGATTGTCCTATGGCGTGAATATTGCCAAAGACTAAAAGATGCATCGCTATTAGCCAACTGGCAGGCAAATGCTTTAAAATTGGGGATAGGATTAACCTAGGGCGGAATTGTTAAAACTGCGGAAGTCCTAAAAAAGGAGTGCGCCCATAAAAAAGGGGCACGATCTCCTGGGTCCAAGCCGCCGCAATTGCAAGCTAGTTCGTACGGACAAATGGCGGGCCTTGCTTTGACCGAGGGAGACGATGAGAGTGGCTTAAAAGATTGTCTAAGTGGAAGGAATCAGCCAACTGAGCCTCCCCCACATCCACCACCCCCGGTTCCGATCCCAGCTAACCCGATTCCCGTTGTACTTGGGCCTGCTGTTGCGCCCATACCACGAGCTGCTCCAATGGAACTTCCACCTACACCTGCTCCTATTGGTCCTGTAGCACCTGTATCACCGCTGCCTTCAGCACCACCTATAGCTCCCGTGATAGCGCCAATCTTACCGCCACCACCCCCCCCCCCCCCTCTTCCACAGGTACTGGCCCCTCCAACCTCACCGCCACCACCCCCTCCCCCTCCACAGGTACTGGCCCCTGAAGTAGTGGAAGCTCCCTTTCCCCTGCCTCCCCCACCGGCAGATGGAGGGCCAGCCTCTCGCACCAGGTCCCGAACGGCAAGGACCCAATATCCCCAGCTAGCCCAACAAAAGGGACCATGGAACAAAGAACCGATAGAGCCGGAATATCCGGATTTTGATGAGGAGGAGGAACAGATGGACTGGGACTGGGCATGGCTGAAACCCCTGTAGCGCACAAAGACTCCGTGAGACGAATAGAGTGAAGTCGATGAGGCTTTATTAAGCGTGTCTGTTCCCCCGCAGCTCGATAGTAAACTGGCCTGCGGGGGAAGACTCTGGCTTCTTATACTCCGCCTTCAGGGCGGAGCTAGAGGTCAATGGCCAACCAGGACCCGGGATCTGTCAGCCAATGACATTAGGGCTTCCAGTCCCACATGACCCCCAATACATACTACCACATTCACCCCTTGTCAAAAATGAACCCGGCGGGGTGATGCTTCGTATGGTGGTAAGGGTTTACAGGGCTGGTCCTGGGAGGAAAAGAAAAAAAACATTCACATGGCAATACAGTATTGTACAATTTTGTCCTGTTGCAACTATTTACAGAGGGTATGGGAAGAAAAGCAAAATGTTCTTGTGAAAGTCCATATTTAGTTTTAGATCGACGCCACGAGTCGGTCGGGTGGTCTGGTCGTCCGTGTCGATCGCCTCGGCCCCGGTGGTGGTGGTGCTTGTACCGTTGTCGTCGCCTCCGGGAGCCGCACGGTTTCAGCTTGGGCTTTTTTCTTGGTCGGTGCTGAGGGGAGGGGGACTGATCCTCCTGGGAAGGGGGCGGTCACGGGGTGCGGCGGTGGCAGGAAGGGGGGCGGTTGGGTTGATGGTGCCGGGGGGGTGTGCGTGGGCCGGCGGGCGCTAGATCCCGCAGGGAGACCGTGTCCTGTCGGCCGTCGGGGTACTCCACGTAGGCGTACTGGGGGTTTGCGTGGAGGAGGTGAACCCTTTCGACCAACGGGTCCGCCTTATGTGCCCGCACGTGCTTTCGGAGCAGGATGGGTCCTGGGGCCGCCAGCCAGGTCGGCAGCGACGTTCCAGAGGAGGACCTCCTAGGGAAGACAAGGAGACGCTCGTGAGGCGTTTGATTAGTGCTCGTACATAATAACGACCGGATGGAGTGGAGAGCGTCCGTGAGGACCTCCTGCCACCGTGAAACTGGGAGGTCCCTGGACCGTAGGGCCAGTAGGACGGCCTTCCAGACCGTGCCGTTCTCCCTTTCTACTTGCCCGTTCCCCCGGGGGTTGTAGCTGGTCGTCCTGCTTGAGGCTATGCTCTTGCTGAGCAGGAACTGGCGCAGCTCGTCACTCATGAAAGAGGACCCCCTGTCGCTGTGGACGTATGCGGGGTAACCGAACAGCGTGAAGATGCTGTTCAGGGCTTTAATGACTGTGGCCGCGGTCATGTCGGAGCAGGGAATGGCGAATGGGAAGCGGGAGTATTCGTCCACCACATTAAGAAAATATGCGTTGCGGTCGGTGGAGGGGAGGGGCCCTTTGAAATCGAGACTGAGGCGTTCAAAGGGGCGGGAAGCCTTAATCAGGTGCGCACCAGCCGGCCTGAAAAAATGCGGCTTGCATTCCGCGCAGATGTGGCAGTCCCTTGTGACTGTACGGACCTCCTCTAAAGAGTATGGGAGATTGCGGGACTTGATTAAGTGGTAAAACCGAGTGACCCCCGGGTGGCAGAGGTCATCGTGGAGGGTTTGGAGGCGGTTAATTTGTGCGTTGGCACATGTGCCGCGGGATAGGGCATCGGACGGCTCGTTCAGCTTTCCGGGACGATACAAAATCTCATAGTTGAAGGTGGAGAGCTCGATCCTCCACCTTAAGATCTTGTCGTTCTTGATCTTGCCCCGCTGTGCATTATCGAACATGAAGGCTACCGACCGTTGGTCGGTGAGGAGAGTGAATCTCCTGCCGGCCAGGTAATGCCTCCAATGTCTCACAGCCTCTACTATGGCTTGGGCTTCCTTTTCCACGGAGGAGTGGCGGATTTCTGAGGCGTGGAGGGTCCGGGAGAAAAAGGCCACGGGTCTGCCCGCTTGGTTAAGGGTGGCCGCTAGAGCTACGTCGGAGGCGTCGCTCTCGACCTGGAAGGGGAGGGACTCGTCGATGGCGCACATCGTGGCCTTTGCGATATCCGCTTTGATGCGGCTGAAGGCCTGGCAAGCCTCTGTCGACAGAGGGAAGGTCGTGGTCTGTATTAGGGGGCGGGCCTTGTCTGCGTACTGGGGGACCCACTGGGCGTAGTATGCAAAGAACCCCAAGCAGCGTTTCAGGGCTTTTGGGCAGATTCCATGAGCGCGCGCATACGTTCGGGGTCGGGGCCTATTATCCCATTGCGCACTACGTAGCCCAGAATGGCTAGCCGATCGGTGCTAAAAACGCACTTGTCCTCGTTGTACGTGAGGTTCAAGGCTTTGGCGGTCTGGAGGAATTTTTGGAGGTTGGCGTCGTGGTCCTGCTGATCGTGGCCGCAGATGGTTACATTGTCGAGATACGGGAATGTGGCCCGCAACCCATGTTGATCAACTATTCGGTCCATCTCCCGTTGGAAGACCGAGACCCCGTTTGTGACACCAAAAGGGACCCGTAGGAAATGGTATAATCGCCCGTCTGCCTCGAAGACTGTGTACTTGCGGTCACTTGGGCGGATGGGGAGCTGATGGTAGGCGGACTTGAGGTCCACGGTGGAGAAGACTTTATATTGGGCAATCCGGTTGACCATGTCGGATATGCAGGGGAGAGGGTACGCGTCTAGTTGTGTGTACCTGTTGATGGTCTGGCTATAGTCAATGACCATCCTTTGTTTCTCCCCTGTCTTCACTACTACCACCTGCGCTCTCCAGGGACTATTGCTGGCCTGGATTATGCCTTCCTTTAGTAGCCGCTGGACTTCGGACCGAATGAAGGTCCGGTCCTGGGCGCTGTACCGTCTGCTCCTAGTGGCGACGGGTTTGCAATCCGGGGTGAGGTTCGCAAACAAGGACGGGGGTTGCACCTTGAGGGTTGCGAGGCCGCAGATAGTGAGTGGGGGTATTGGGCCGCCGAATTTGAACGTAAGGCTCTGTAGATTGCATTGGAAATCTAATCCCAGCAAGGTGAGGGCACAGAGTTGGGGAAGGACGTTTAGTTTGTAGTTTTTGAATTCCCTCCCCTGCACCGTTAGGGTAACTATGCAGAATCCCTGGATCTGTACGGAGTGGGATCCTGCAGCTAGGGAAATCTTTTGTGCGCTGGGATAGGTGGTCAAGGAACAGCGTCTTACCGTGTCGGGGTGTATAAAGCTCTCCGTGCTCCCGGAATCGACTAGGCATGGCGTCTCGTGGCTGTTTATTAGCACCGTTGCCGTCGTCGTCTGGAGCGTCCGGGGCCGAGCTTGATCGAGCGTGATTGAAGCGAGACGTGGTTGTAGTAGTGGAGTGGGGTCCGTTGTTGCCGTCCAAGATGGCGTCGGGGATGAACAAAATGGCCGCCCCCATACATCGCACGTGGCTGGGGGGTCACAAGATGGCGTCGGGGATGAACAAAATGGCTGCCCCCATACATCGCACGTGGCTGGGGGGGTCACAAGATGGCGGCGGGAGTGGACAAAATGGCCGCCCCCACGCGGCGAACAGGTCTGGGGCGGTCCAAGATGGTGGCGCCCCTCCTCCCCTCGTGGTGGCCGGGACCCAAAATGGCGGCGTCTGCGGGTCGCACATGGTGTGCTGGGGGGGCTGGGGAGCGCTAGGACCGTGAGCGCTAGGACCGCGAGCGCTAGGACCGCGCGGAGCTCCCTCACCGGGGACAGCGGTGGTCGGGGCCCAAGTAGGTGGCGCCGGCGGGTCAGGCGTGGGGCGCGGGGTGGGTGTTAGGGTGGCGTTAGGGACGCGCAAAACTCCCTCCTCTCCGTGGAGAGTGTTGGCCGGGACCCAAAGCGGTAGCGCCGGTGGCGGGTCATACATGGGCTGCGGGGAGGGGGGTTGGGGAGCGTAGGCGGCGTGCAGGGCTCCCAGTTCTCCCGGGACCGCGGTGGTCGGGACCCAGAGCGGCTGCGCCTGCGGGTCGTACATGGCGTGCTGGGGGGGTTGGGGCGCGTAAGCGGCTTGCAGGGCTCCCTGTGCTCCCGGGACAGCGGCGACCTCGCGGGACCGGCACACAACCGCATAATGGCCCTTTTTCCCGCAGCTCTTGCAGATAGCTGCGCGGGCCGGACAGCGTTGTCGGGGGTGTTTCGCCTGGCTGCAGAAATAGCAGCGGGCGCCCCCGGTGCGACTTGGCGTTTGGACCGCGCAAGCCTGTGGGTGTCCGGGGGGGGGGGGGGGTAGGGGGTTTGCCGCGACGGGTACGTACGGGGCCCAATGGGTCGCCGCGCGGTCGGGGCCGTAGGCGCGGGTATTACGCGCGGCCACGTCTAGGGAGGCTGCTAGGGCCCGTGCCTCTGAGAGTCCTAGCGATTCTTTTTCTAGAAGTCTTTGGCGGATTTGGGAGGAATTCATACCTGCCACAAAAGCATCGCACATTAACATGTCCGTATGTTCGTTTGCATTCACCGACGGGCAGCTGCAGGCTCGTCCCAAAATCAGCAGCGCGGCGTAGAACTCGTCCATCGATTCTCCGGGAGCTTGCCGTCTCGTCGCGAGCTGGTAGCGAGCGTAGATTTGGTTAACTGGGCAGACATAGAGACTTTTCAGTGCTGCGAACGCCGTCTGGAAATCCTCCGAGTCTTCGATGAGGGAGAAAATCTCCGTGCTCACCCTCGAGTGCAGGACCTGCAGTTTTTGGTCTTCTGAGACCCGGCCGGTGGTCGTTCTGAGGTAGGCCTCGAAGCAAGTCTGCCAGTGCTTGAAGGCTGCTGCCGCGTTCACTGCGTGGGGGCTGATCCTCAGGCATTCCGGAATGATCCTGAGCTCCATAGTCCTTTTTAGGCACGCTTAATAAATTGTGGCGCACAAAGACTCCGTGAGACGAATAGAGTGAAGTCGATGAGGCTTTATTAAGCGTGTCTGTTCCCCCGCAGCTCAATAGTAAACTGGCCTGCGGGGGAAGACTCCGGCTTCTTATACTCCGCCTTCAGGGCGGAGCTAGAGGTCAACGGCCAACCAGGACCCGGGATCTGTCAGCCAATGACATTAGGGCTTCCAGTCCCACATGACCCCCAATACATACTACCACAACCCCGCTAGCACTCGTTAAGACAATATCCAGTCCGGCAAGTCCCTAACCTCGCTTATAACCCTAACAATCCAGTCGCCCCCGCTAATCAGCCAGAAATGGGTATATACCAACCTTGGAAACCTAGCGAAATAATAGCAATTTTTACAAGAGTCCCCGATTGCAAACAGTCACCAACTGCCTTTGTTGATTTCCTTCGAACAACCGTGCAAGTTTACAGCGCGGAGGCTAGAGATTTATGGGAATTAGTGCGACAGGTACTACGTCCGGAGGAACACACCCGATTGCTCAACCACCTGGTACTACAGACGGGAGCGCAGGCCCCCACTTGGGACGCACTAGCGGCAGCCCGTGCTCTGGATCAGGATCGACAGGCGGCAGTTTTTACTGCTCTCTCCGCAGCATTGCAAAAACCCATTAGACTTTACCAAGGTTATGGATGCCAAGCCCAAGAAGGGTGAAGGGGCAGAAGACTTTTTAGAACGATTCAGAGAGGTTTATGGAAACCAGGGAAGGGACCAAAATTACCAAGCGGGAGCCAATTCCCCCCAATATTGTAGCCATGCTCCTTCGCTGCCTGCCAACTCATTCTCGGATGCAATAAAGACAAATAATATGGATTGGTCGGAGAATACCCCGACCCAAATGGCCCGGGCAGTAAAATATTATTGGCAGAATGGGTCAGCCCCAGATGCGCCCAAACCATCGAAAATAAAAACTGAGTACGTAACACAGAAAACGGCTGACACACTGACAACAGCGCCACCTGTTTCCAGCCGAGGGGGCAATATCCCATGAGACCTCTAGCGCCAGTTCCACAACCCCCGTGCGCCGTCTCACCGCCACAGCCACCGCCAGATCCAGTAGGATACCCTTTTTGGTGGATACCGGAGCGACGATGTCCTCAGTACAAGCCTCTCTCCTATTACCACTCTCAGATCAAACACAAACACTATCGGGATTCCAGGGCCAAGTTAGCCAATACCCAATTTCACAACCGCCCTAAAAGGGGAGGAGGTACAACACCAATTTGTTGTCACCACAGCGCTTGAATGTGATCGAATGGCCAGGGATCTCCTTTGTGCATTCGGACTACAGATTGAATGTGGTGACGATGGGTTAATTATTCGGCCACCCAAGGCTAGATGCCAATACTATACGACAAATAGCCCCCAGTGGTGGGCACTACATCTGGAGGAGGAACGACTTATGCAGGTGACTCTCACCTACGATCAAACTGGACATGATAAATGGTTGGAGGCTTTCTATGAGCCACTAGCGGGAGCCACTTTTGTGATTAGACTGACAGCTTTAGTTACAGGACCCGAGGGGAAGCAGAAGCTGCAGAAGTACCAGAGCATCTCTGGCAACAGACTGGTTATACGGCCCCACGTGTAACGCGACGAGTCAATTTCCCATATCATGCTAAAGACCTCGGACCCATGGTCCGCCTAGCCCTAGACTCTGCGGACCCCGAGATTACAGACGTACAAGTCCTACCAGGGCGCCTCCAACTGCAATTTTATTCAGTGCCTTGTATTAAAGATACCACACTTCGCCACCACCATTCCCGACCATTAGATACTACAAGTTTACGATTGTGGGCTGAGGATCAACACCAAGTTGGATCCGTGAACATTGAGCCAATACGAGTTATGTTGCGACCAGGTGTCCAGTTGCCCTCTATTCGCCAATATCCTCTTAAACCTCAAGCAGTGACTTCACTAGAGGCACTTATACAGAATCTTATTCGGCAACAAGTTTTGGTTCCGTGTCGCTCTCCTTGTAATACTCCAATACGAGCAGTCCCAAAGCATGGCAAGCCAGATCAATATCGCCTCGTCCAAGATCTGCGCTCAATTAATGCCATGGTGCAGCCCCTTCACGCATTGGTCCCAAATCCAGCCCACATTTTAGCCCAAATCCCAGCGGACGCTACAACATTTTCCCTGGTGGATCTCCAGCATGCCTTTTTCACCCTCCCCTTGCACCCGGATTCACAGTATCTCTTTGCCTTTACATATCAAAATCAACAATACACATGGACTAGGTTGCCTCAAGGATTTATACATTCGCCTACTCTTTTCTCCCGCTGTCTCCAACAACAATTACAGCCCCTGGAATTAAAAGGGGGATCCACCCTCGTACAGTATGTTGACGATTTACCGATCGCAAGCCCGTCAGAGCAAAGTTGTAAAGAAGACACGGCGCAATTATTAAATTACCTTTCAATTTTAGGATGCGTTGTGTCACCCGCCAAAGTAGTAGTAGCCCAACCAACAGTCCGGTTTCTGGGTATCCTTTTATCCGCCGATGCACGGGCGCTATAACCAAGTCGAGTTCAGCCCATTTGTCAGTACCCTGAACCCACAACGGCCAAGGATGTCCGTAAGTGGCTCGGGATGGTTCATTATTGTCGGCAATGGATTCCGAATATCGTCCTAGATACCCGGCCATTGACCCCATACACCAATAACGCTGGAGAGTTCCAGTTAAGTACGGAAGCCCAAGAGGCCTTCCATCGGCTACACGACGCCTTAATGAGGGCGCCAGCACTAGGACGCCCCCTTTACGATCGTCCTTTCCAACTTTATTGTACTGTTTTAGCCGGTTGTGCCACCGCGGTACTTACCCAGAAACATGGGGATCGCCACCGTCCTATAGCTTATTACTCGTCTAAACTTGATCCAGTTGCACTCGGCTATCCTGGATGTACTCCGATTTTAGCCTCTATTTACAACAGTCTCCAGTCAGCGGCTAATCTCACTCTTCAGCAGGATATTGTTATTTATAGTTCACATTCAGTCACGGCCCTGCTCGGTCAACTTCAGACTCAGCACCTAACTATGGCGCGTCAAAATAAATATGAGATTTATCTCCTCAATAACCCGAAACTTCAGTTCCGGCACTGCACTGCTATTAACCCCGCTAGTTTCCTTTCCGACCCGCCTAATGCCACTGAGTCCCCGACTCATGACTGTCTTTCTCTCCTACAAGACGATGCGTCATTACGCGGTGATCTCACTGATTCGCCAATACCAAATGCTGATCTGAACCTATTCACCGATGGTAGTTCATCCATCGGTGAAAGGGGGGATAGATTATCAGGGTATGCAATTGTTAACCAACAAGGAGAAACGCTTGAAGCAGCAGCATTCGAAACTCCCTTTTCCGCCCAACAGGCTGAACGTTTTGCACTCATTCGAGCCTGTGTATTAGGGAAAGATAAAATTGTAAATATCTACACTGATTCCCGATGTGCCTTTGGGGTCACACACGATTTTGGCCAAGTATGGAAAAACAGGGGATTTCTGACGTCAGCAGGTACTCAGATATCTCATAAACAATTGGTTACACAATTATTACAAGCTCTGATGCTTCCAAAACAGATTGCGGTTATAAAATGTGCAGCACATACAAATGGGAAAACTACAAATGGGCAATAGGCAGGCGGACAACCAGGCCAAAGAGGCTTCTCGCTTAAAAGGCATGGTGGTCCCCAAAATGATGAGCCAGACTAAAAGCTCTAAGGGTCATTCTCCCTCTGAAAAGCCAATGCCGACCATCACTGACGTCATTCAGTTACAGGAGGACGCTCCTGCCTGTGTAAAAAGACGATGGGAAGAATTGGGATGTTGTTATGATTCTGCAAACACATTGTGGGTCACCCTGGCGGGGCAGACTTGTATGCCCGATGCATTAGTAGCCTGGGTCACCGAATGTGTTCACTTTGCTACTCATGGTGGTGCGCGAGCTACGGGTGATGTATTGCTCAAAACTTGGTGGCATCCAAGACTGCAAGATATAGCACAAAACATTAGCAGTCGTTGCCTAGTATGTCAGCAGTATAATCCTGGTAAAGCAATACCCTGTGAAATGGGTAAAACCCCGCTACCGGAAGGTCCCTTTGAGACACTCCAGATGGATTACATTGAGTTGGAAAGATGCCAATGTTATAAACATGTATTAGTTATTGTTGATGTATTTAGTAAATGGATAGAAGCTTACCCCACTGTAGATAGCAAAGCTTCCACGGTAGTAAAGGTTTTGATGCGAGAAATTGTTCCTAGATTTGGGATTCCATATCGATTAAGCTCTGATAATGGACCTCATTTTGTGGGACAGATTAACAAAGAATTCTGTGCTCAGCTGGGCATAAAACAACAGTTGCACTGTGCATATAGAATAGAATAGAATAGAATAGAAAATACAGCACAGAACAGGCCCTTCGGCCCACGCAGAAGGAGGCCACTCGGCCCTTTGAGTCTGCACCGGCTCTTGGAAAGAGCACCCTACCCAAACTCAACACCTCCACCCAACACCAAGGGCAATTTGGACATTAAGGGCAATTTATCATTGGCCAATTCACCTAACCCGCACATCTTTGGACAGCAGCAGGAATGGTGGAGCGCGCCAACCAGACATTGAAAACCAAACTAGCCAAATTACAGGCTGAGACAGGCGCTACTTGGCTCAAACTATTACCCATTGCCCTTTTTTAAATTCGCGCTACACCCGCAGGAAAAACTCGATTAAGCCTTGCCGAGATATTGTACGGAAGGCCTTTTCACACTCCATGGGATCAGGACAAACCAAATGATGTCAACTTTCACCACAAGACCACTGAAATGGCCAATTACGTTATAGCTCTAACAAAGGCTTTAAAGGGTCTCCACTCGTGGGTCCGAGCAGCCCGTGGGGAAGTACCCCCTTTATCCAGTTCTGTCACCATTCACCCAGGCGAGTACGTTATGATCCGGAACTGGGTTCGGGAAGGGCTGGAGCCGCGATGGGAAGGACCGTTTCAGGTTCTCCTAACTACCCCCACAGCCGTGAAAGTGGAAGGCCGAAATGCTTGGATTCACATTCACCATTGTAAGAGTGTAGCAATGCAATAGAGACTAACTCTTTTTCTTAAGTTCTCGGGGGGACGATAAAGTTGAATTGCGGTCATGAATATCGTTCTCGTTGCTCTGACCTTGGTCGGTCTCATAATCCTGGAAGGAGAAACTATACAAAAGTCAGCCCCGGCGAAAGAGCCCTCACCATCTTTGCCAAGGGGACACCCTGCATTGCGCTAACCGAAACCTGCAAAGGAGATCATGGACCATGATGCCCGTTGACCGATGTGTAGCTCAGTTCCTGCGGAAGGGCCAGAACCGGCCCTTGGATACGACGCACCGGCATCGCCTATCCTGCGACCAGCATGCCTGCAAATGGGATTATGGATGCAGGCACGAAGACAGAACCATGCCGTTACAATGTGACTTACCGAAGCAACTATCCCGGGCTAAACGAGAACTGCATGTGAACACTTATTTGTCTATGTCTTATGTGTACGCAAAGGATATGAATGTTTCTAGTTGCTGGGTTTGTACCCATGTTCCGACACATGCAAAAGGGGGAAACCCCCTCCGACCAATCCCTTTTAATCTGAACGAATCAATAGAGTGGTGGATCTATCAAAACCTTTCTCGCAACACCCCTAACGTAATAAATGCTGGCCACTTGAGATCCTTTGTGGGTTGGTATCAACCAAGTTATGACCGATCTCTTCCACCCCCATTTCTGACCCTCACTAATTCCTCAACAAGTAGGCTCGAGGGAGCTTTTTGCATACACAGAAACTTGAGAGCGGGGACCTTTGTAGGCAACAGCCAATGTAACCGACCATGGCGAGTCAGACATTCACCTAGTATCAAAACCATGGGACGTATTTTATTTGTGGCCACAAGGCTTACCCCCTGGTTACCAGAGAATTGGACGGGATCCTGTTATTTGGGATACGTTGTTCCCTACGCGCACCATCTCACTAGTTTAAGGAATCACCCTCGCCTGAAGCGGCAAAAGAGAGCAATAACCGAAACGCAGCGATTCTTTGGGATCCTGCTCCCCCCTGTCGGGGTAGCTCTTGCAATAAAGGAAATAAGGAAGATAGCAAAAATCCTGGAGGAGGTAGCAAACGACACCACTGAAGCACTGACTGAGATAAATAATGAAATGGTGGCAATAAGAACCGTAGCCCTACGAAACCGAGTGGCCCTCGATTACCTCCTTGCAAACAAAGGTGGGACTTGGGCCGTGATCGGTTCGGAATGTTGCACCTACATCCCCGATAGTTCAGAGAACATCACCCACCTCGTGGATCATATCCGCGAAGAGGTTAAGAAACTGCATGAAATATCAACAGATGGGTGGCGAGATTGGTTGTTTGCCGGATCATGGGGGTCTTACCTAGTGCATGGATTGATAATCCTGGTAGTTGTAATACTTGTAATAATGATGCTTAGCTTCCGAATGAAATGCTTGTGTAAAAGTGCCAGTGCAGCAGTACTTTCTCAACAGTTAATGCAGCAACATGAAGTGAGCCTTGAAGAGTTAATGGAAGTGAAAGAAAGTGCAGAGGAATATGAGGAAATGTTCGAAATGCAAATAGAATGGGAACGACTGAGACGATTGACTATGGATTAGAAGTTACCATCAAATGATAAAAGGGGGGAATGAGAGTTTGGCTGATGATCGATAAATGAGGGTTTGGCTGATGATCGATAAATGAGAGTTTGGCTCAAGATGGATTGGAACTTTATGGGGGAAACAAAATGTTAGGTAAAGCCTTGTGTGAAGAAATGTCACGACAGACCCTTACAGGATTCTGATGGCAAGCGGAGGAATGTCAGGATAGGCTGTCAAAGGCTTCTGATAACAAGGCTGTTTTGACCCAGACAAAAGTGCAATAACGGCCTTGGGAATGGGTGCACTGGGTTTAAAGATAATTATGATTGAGGGGGGCTGAATTAGAATTGAGCTGAGAGCACAGATAGGAATGCGAGGGAGCTGCCCTCAAAAATGAACCAAAAATGTATAAATCCTGCTGTTAGATGTCTTGACTTGGGCTTGGAGAGACACAGGGGTCATAGCTCCGGCACCGAGAAATAAACATGTTAAAGTAACGAGGTGTTCGACTGATCATTTCCTCCGGACTGGCTGCAAGAGAATCCTCAGTTCCACAGGTTAGCTGATGAAGCACGAACCACAGCCAGAGGTTAACAGTAGTTATTGTACAGAATAACAAAACAGAGTTGTGCCATCTACAAACGTGCTGGTTCGTTTGTGTATCGGAACACCCAACACGGCACTCCAGAGGCTGGACAGAGGAGCACAGAGATCTCAGAGGGTTTGGAAAAATTACAGAGACAGGGAAAGGTTGTCGGATCAGGAGGAGGTTACACAAATAGGTAGGTTTGTAGGGGCTGGTGGAGGTTGCAGAGATAGACAGGTTTGTGGGGCTGGAGGAGATTACAGAGATCGGGAGGGTAGCAGGGGCTGGAGGACGTCATACATATAAGGAGATGTCTCCCAGTCCTCTCTCTCAGGGAGATATCTGTACACTGACTGGTGTCTCTCAGTCCTCTCTCTCAGGGAGATATCTGTACACTGACTGGTGTCTCAAAGTCACCCCTCTCTCTCAGGGAGATATCTGTACACTGACTGGTGTCTCTCAGTCCTCTCTCTCTCAGGGTGATATCTGTACACTGAATGGTGTCTCTCAGTCCCCTCTCTCTCTCAGGGAGATATCTGTACACTGACTGATGTCTCTCAGTCCTCTCTCTCTCAGGGAGATATCTGTACACTGACTGGTGTCTCTCAGTCCCCTCTCTCTCAGGGAGATATCTGTACACTGACTGGTGTCTCTCAGTCCCCTCTCTCAGGGAGATATCTGTATACTGACTGGTGTCTCTCAGTCCCCTCTCTCTCTCGGGGAGATATGTGTACACTGACTGGTGTCTCTCAGTCCGCTCTCTCAGGGAGATATCTGTACACTGACTGGTGTCTCTCAGTCCCCTCTCTCTCTCAGGGAGATATCTGTACACTGACTGGTGTCTCTCAGTCCCCCCTCTCTCTCAGGGAGATATCTGTACACTGACTGGTGTATCTCAGTTCCCCCCTCACTCTCAGGGAGAGATCTGTACACTGACTGGTGTCTCTCAGTCCCCCCTATCTCTGGGAGATATCTGTACACTGACTGGTGTCTCTCAGTTCCCCCCTCTCTCTCAGGGAGATATCTGTACACTGACTGGTGTCTCTCAGTCGCCCCTCTCTCTCAGGGAGATATCTGTACACTGACTGGTGTCTCTCAGTCCTCTCTCTCAGGGAGATATCTGTATACTGACAGGTGTCTCTCAGTCCCCTCTCTCTCTCTCAGGGAGATATCTGTACACTGACTGGTGTCTCTCAGCCCCCCCTCTCTCTCAGGGAGATATCTGTACACTGACTGGTGTCTCTAAGTCCCCCCTCTCTCTCAGGAGATATCTGAACACTGACTGGTGTCTCTCAGTCCTCTCTCTCGGGGAGATATCTGTACACTGACTGGTGTCTCTCAGTGCCCTCTCTCTCTCAGGGAGATATCTGTACACTGACCGGTGTCTCTCAGTCCCCTCTCTCTCTCAGGGTGACTGGTGTCTCTCAGTCCTCTCAGGGAGATATCTGTACACTGACTGGTGTCTCTCAGTCCCCTCTCTCTCAGGGAGATATCTATACACTGACTGGTGTCTCTCAGTCCCCCCTCTCTCAGGGAGATATATGTACACTGACTGGTGTCTCTCAGTCCCCCCTCTCTCAGGGAGATATCTGTACACTGACTGGTGTCTCTCAGTCCCCTCTCTCTCTGAGGCAGATATCTGTACACTGACTGGTGTCTCTCAGTCCCCTCTCACTCAGGGAGATATCTGTACACGGACTGGTGTCTCTCAGTCCCCTCTCCCTCTCAGGGAGATATCTGTACACTGACTGGTGTCTCTCTGTTCCCTCTCTCTCTCAGGGAGATATCTGTACTGACTGGTGCCTCTCAGTCCCCCCTCTCTCTCAGGGAGATATCTGGACACTGACTGGTGTCTCTCAGTCCCCTCTCTCTGGGAGATATCTGTACACTGACTGGTGTCTCTCAGTCCCCTCTCACTCAGGGAGATATCTGTACACTGACTAATGTCTCTCAGTCCCCTCTCTCTCTCAGGGAGATATCTGTACACTGACTGGTGTCTCTCAGACCTCCTCTCTCGCAGGGAGAAATCTGTACACTGACTGGTGTCTCTCACACCTCTCTCTCAGGGAGATATCTGTACACTGACTGGTGTCTCTCAGTCCCCTCTCTCTCTCAGGGAGATATCTGGACACAGACTGGTGTCTCTCCGTCCCCCCTCTCTCTCTCAGTGAGATATCTGTACACTGACTGGTGTCTCTCAGTCCCCTCTCTCTGGGAGATATCTGTACACTGACTGGTGTCTCTCAGTCCCCTCTCACTCAGGGAGATATCTGTACACTGACTGGTGTCTCTCAGTCCCCTCTCTCTCTCAGGGAGATATCTGTACACTGACTGGTGTCTCTCGGTCCCCTCTCTCTGGGAGATATCTGTACACTGACTGGTGTCTCTCAGTCCCCTCTCACTCAGGGAGATATCTGTACACTGACTGGTGTCTCTCAGTCCCCTCTCTCTCTCAGGGAGATATCTGTACACTGACTGGTGTCTCTCAGTCCCCTCTCTCTCTTAGGGAGATATCTGTACACTGACTGGTGTCTCTCACACCTCTCTCTCAGGGAGATATCTGTACACTAACTGCTGTCTCTCAGTCCCTCCTCTCTCTCAGGGAGATATCTGTACACTGACTGGTGTCTCTCAGTCCCCTCTCTCTCAGGGAGATATCTGTACACTGACTGGTGTCTCTGTCCCCTCTCTCTCAGGGAGATATCTGTACACTGACTGGTGTCTCTCAGTCCCCTCTCTCTCTCTCAGGGAGATATCTGTACACTGACTGGTGTCTCTCAATCCCCTCTCTCTCAGGGAGATATCTGTACACTGACTGCTGTCTCACAGTCCCCTCTCTCTCAGGGTGATATCTGTACACTGACTGGTGTCTCTCAGTCCCCTCTCTCCCTCAGGGAGATATCTGCACACTGACTGGTGTCTCTCAGTCCCCTCTCTCTCTCAGGGAGATATCTGTACACTGACTGGTGTCTCTCAGTCCCCTCTCTCTCTCAGGGAGATATCTGTACACTGACTGGTGTCTCTCAGTCCCCTCTCTCTCTCAGGGAGATATCTGTACACTGACTGGTGTCTCTCAGTCCCCTCTCTCTCTCAGGGAGATATCTGGACACTGACTGGTGTCTCTCAGTCCCCCCTCTCTCTCTGTGAGATATCTGTACACTGACTGGTGTCTCTCAGTCCCCTCTCTCTCAGGGAAATATCTGTACACTGACTGGTGTCTCTCAGTCCTCTCTCTCTCAGGGAGATATCTGTACACTGACTGGTGTCTCTCAGTCCTCTCTCTCTCTCAGGGAGATATCTGTACACTGACTGGTGTCTCTCAGTCCTCTCTCTCTCTCAGGGAGATATCTGTACACTGACTGGTTGTGGTGATACACCACTGTACCTCCCTACCATTGTACATAGTATATAATAGTTGTGCATAACGTGGCCCTGTAATACTGTGTATTGTACTGTAACTCTGCAGAGGTTCGGTCACTGGTAGGTAACCCGACCTGGCCACGGAGAGCTCCGCCTTAGCCACTCCCCCGGGAGTCAGTATAAGAACCTCTTCTGGGACAGGCCCCATGCTGTCTGGGGTCGTCTGTGTCGGGTAAGCCTCCCATGTAGTATATTAAAGCCTGAGTTAAAGTCTCACATGTCTTTGTGGTTCTTGACGCTTAGCGCATCAATGGTGTCTCTCAGTCCCCCCTCTGTGGTAGTATGTATTGGGGGTCATGTGGGACTGGAAGCCCTAATGTCATTGGCTGACAGATCCCGGGTCCTGGTTGGCCGTTGACCTCAAGCTCCGCCCTGAAGGCGAAGTATAAGAAGCCGGTGCCTTCCCCCGCAGGCCAGTTTACTATCGGGCTGCTGGGGAACAGACACGCTTAATAAAGCCTCATCGACTTCACTCTATTCGTCTCACGGAGTCTTTGTGCGCCACAAAGGTACAGCACAGGGTTAGATACAGAGTAAAGCTCCCTCTACACTGTCCTCGTCAAACACTCCCAGGACAGGTACAGCACGGGGTTGTCATGATATTCAAACACACACATCATGATGGACACACTAACAGGCAAATCAGAGTACACAACACCACAACCAATCACAGACAAGAACACCAACCACATAAAAAGCACGAGCACGACACCTGGAGGTCAGTAGGTCTGGGGAGAAGGAAGCATGAAAGAGCTGTTGAAACACCACAAGCAGGGAGCCCCCCACGTGCAGAGTGCAAAGACCAAGTTGTAAATAGTGAGTTTAAATAAACAAGCGTTGTACCATATGCAACTGTGTTGGCTCTTCTGTGTGTTAGAACACCCAACACCACATGGTACAGGAGTGGATCGATACCTGCCTACCAACCTGCCATTCTGGACATGGACCACACCGGCAAACCGCAGCCGATGCAAGTCACGGGGAACCTAGGCACCAACTGGAAGCTCTACAGGCAGCGATTTGACCTGTACATCCGTGCCACCGAAAAACAGAATGTCTCGGATGATTCGAAGATTGCAATGCTCCTCTTCTACGCAGGCCCCCACCCAAATGATGTCTTTAATTCACTGGTGTTCGAGGAAGGCGAAAACCAGGCCAAATATGACACGGTCATCCTCAAAATGGACCAGCACTTTCAAACTGAAGTAAACGAAACTTTCGAAAGATACATCTTTCAGCAACGCCTGCAAGGTAAGGAGGAGCTTTTTCAACCCTTTTTGACGCACCTCCGGATTCTGGCGCAGTCCTGCGGTTACGGCACCACCACAGAGTCCATGATCAGGGACCAGATTGTTTTTGGCGTTGCCTCCAGTGGCCTACGCCAGCAGCTTCTTAAAATAAAGAGCCTCACCTTAGCGTCTGCTGTGGAAGCCTGTGTCCTCCATGAGAATGCTGCCTGCCGTTTTGCCCGATTTCAGGCGTCCGAGTTGGCACGGAGGGGGTCCCCAGCCGTCGAATCGGCAAGCCAGGCCGCCCACGACGTTGAACGCATCCAGGCCGTCGATTTCTTCCCGCCCCACGGCCCGGACGACAGCGGCCGCTTCCCGCGCTTTTCGCGGTCTCCCGCGCAGGTGCGCGCCAAGAATAACGGCCACAACGAGGGACGCACTGCGCAGGCGCGCCCACCGCAAGATCGCACTGCGCATGCGCAGTGGCGCAACGAACGCCGTGACGTCATGACGTGCAGCAAGTGTGGAGGTCTACACTTAAAAGGGCAATGTCCTGCAAAATACCAACAGTGCAACAGATGTGCCATGATAGGCCACTACGCAGCCCGCTGTCGTGCGGCTCAACCCATGGATCCGGCGCATCCTCGACAACCTCGCACACGAGTCAGGACCGTCCAGCCCACGCATCAAGACTTCCAGTTAAGTGATGCAGATGACCAGGATGACTTCAGAGTTGCCGTCATTGATGTCAACAAGGTCAATGCCATCAATCCAGACGATGAGTGGTGTGCCACCCTGACGGTCAACCGATCGCGCGTCGCCTTCCGTCTGGACACCGGCGCATCCGCCAACCTGATTGCTTACTCTGCAGTCCAGGCCATGAAGGTCAAACCACTCATCACACCATCCCGGCTTAAGATGGTTGACTATAACGGGAACGTTATCCCGTCCGTAGGATCTTGCCAGCTACAGGTGACTCACAAGAGGTACACGGCCACACTCCCCTTCGAAGTTGTGGGCTCATCAAAGGACTCGTTACTGGGCGCACAAGCGTGTAAGGTCCTTCACCTGGTACAGCGCATCATGTCTCTCTCTCCAGATGAGATATCCGACTTCCCGGATGCTGAGTTCCACGCGAATCTCCATTCCCTCCTCGCTCACAACCAGGAGGTTTTTGAAGGCATGGGGACATTGCCACACACGTACAAGATTCGACTCAGACCGGACGCCATCCCTGTCGTTCACGCACCTCGCAGGGTTCCTGCGCCTCTCAAAGACCGCCTCAAGGCACAACTGCAGATTCTTCAGGACCAAGGGGTCCTATCCAAGGTCACGGAGCCCACGCCATGGGTCAGCTCCATGGTCTGTGTAAAGAAGCCCTCTGGCGAGCTCCGTATATGTATAGATCCAAAAGATCTGAACAACAACATCATGCGGGAACACTATCCCATCCCGAAACGAGAAGACCTCACCAGCGAGATGGCGCGAGCCAACATATTCACTAAATTGGATGCGTCCAAAGGATTCTGGCAGATCCAACTGGACCCGGCCAGCCGAAGACTATGCACATTCAACACCCCTTTTGGCAGATTCTGCTACAACCGGATGCCATTCGGCATCATTTCGGCATCTGAAGTATTCCACCGCATTATGGAGCAGATGATGGAAGGCATCGAAGGGGTACGTGTATATGTGGACGATATCATCATTTGGTCCACCACTCCGCAGGAACACATGCATCGTCTTCGACGTGTCTTCACCCGCATACGGCAAAATGGCCTGCGTCTCAACCGTGCGAAGTGTGCTTTCGGCCAGACGGAGCTGAAATTCCTCGGGGACCACATCTCAAGGTCCGGGGTCCGTCCCGATGCAGACAAGGTTAGCGCCATCACAGCCATGCCACGACCGGCTGACAAGAAGGCTGTCTTAAGATTCCTGGGCATGGTCAACTTCCTTGGGAAGTTCATTCCCAACCTGGCTTCTCATACAACAAACATGCGCCATCTCGTAAAAAAATCGACGGAATTCAACTGGCACCAGTCGCATCAGCAGGAATGGGAGGAGCTCAAGCACAAACTGGTCACGGCACCAGTGCTGGCCTTCTTTGACGCGACTCGCCCTACAAAGATCTCAACAGACGCCAGCCAATCTGGTATTGGAGCGGTACTCCTGCAAAAAGACAGCACGTCATCATGGGCCCCGGTTGCGTATGCCTCACGAGCCATGACCCCTACCGAACAGCGCTACGCGCAAATCGAAAAAGAATGCCTGGGCTTGTTAACTGGACTGGACAAGTTCCACGACTATGTGTATGGCCTGCCACGATTCACGGTCGAAACTGACCACCGCCCCCTGGTCAACATCATTAACAAAGACCTGAACGACATGACTCCTCGCCTCCAGCGCATCTTACTCAAACTCAGGAGGTACGATTTTGAACTGATCTACACTCCGGGGAAGGAACTCATAGTGGCGGACACTCTTTCCCGAGCAGTGAGCACACCACCAGATGCGGAGGGGTTCGTGCGTCAAATTGAGGCACACGTGACTCTGACAGCAGCAAATATGCCAGCTGATGATCCTTGTCTGGCCCACATACGCGCAGAGACGGCGACTGACCCTCTGCTGCAGCGAGTGATGCGCCACATGACGGAAGGGTGGCTAAAAGGGCAGTGCCCCCAGTTTTATAATGTGCGAGATGATCTCACCAATATAGACGGGGTCCTTATGAAATCGCATAGGATCGTCATTCCACACAGTGTGCGCCAGATGATTCTTCGTCAACTACACGAAGGCCACTTGGGTGTCGAAAAATGCAGACGAAGGGCCCGGGCGGCGGTATATTGGCCGGGTATTAATGAAGACATAGCCAACATGGTGCTCAACTGCACAACCTGTCAGAGGTTTCAGCCGGCGCAACCTCCGGAAACACTTCTACCACACGAGATGGTGACGTCCCCCTGGGCGAAGGTGGGTGTTGACCTATTTCACGCGCTCGGCAGAGATTACATTGTTATTATAGACTACTTCTCAAACTACCCGGAAGTCATGCCTCTCCATGATCTGACGTCGTCCGCAGTCATTGGGGCCTGCAAGGAAACGTTTGCTCGCCATGGCATTCCAAGGACTGTCATGTCAGACAATGGACCTTGTTTTGCCAGCCGTGAATGGTCGTCCTTTGCCGCAGCATATGGTTTCACTCATGTGACATCCAGCCCTCTGCATCCACAATCGAACGGGAAGGCTGAAAAGGGTGTCCACATCGCAAAGCGGCTCCTGTGCAAGGCGGCTGATGCCGGATCGGACTTTAACCTTGCCTTGCTGGCCTATCGATCGGCCCCGTTATCCACGGGCCTCTCGCCAGCGCAGCTACTAATGGGTCGCTCCCTCCGGACGACGGTACCTTCCGTCCTGGCACCGACAACAGACCATGAGGCGGTTCTTCGGGACATGCAACTGCAGCGTGATCGCCAGAAAGGTCGGTACGACACACGAGCGACGGACCTGCCCCCCCTGTCCTCCGGAGACAAAGTACGCGTCCATCAACCGTATGGTGGCTGGTCAGCACCGGCCGAAGTCCTCCGACAAGTGGCTCCCCGCTCGTTCCTGGTTCGCATGCCGGATGGTTCCGTGCGTCGCCGCAATCGGCGCGCCCTTCGCCGACTTCCACGTTCACAGCCACACAACACGCCAGATCCTCAACAGGCTTCCGAGGATGACTTTGTGGAGCTGCCGCACATCACGCCCTTTCCATCGCCACCCATGGCCATGCCTGCACAGCAGCCGGTGGTTCTTGATCCACCCTTAAGGCGGTCAACCCGAATTCGTCGCAAACCCATTAGAATGGACTTATAATACAGTTCATATGTTTAATAAGTTGGACAATTTTACATGATAACCTGTTGTTGTTTATCGTTCCAGATGTCGTCTGACTGGACAACTGTTCAAAATTTTTTTTCTTCTTCTCTCGTTCGCATTTCTGTTATGTTATGGTACAACTGGATTCATGTGACGCACTCGACATCGCCCCATGTACATAGTTCCGTCATAGACACATGCTGCACACGACACACACACACTCTTAGATGCACTCACGTCACGATCATATTTATTACCACGTAGGCACATATCTTTGTAAAAAGGGGGGATGTCATGATATTCAAACACACACATCATGATGGACACACTAACAGGCAAATCAGAGTACACAACACCACAACCAATCACAGACAAGAACACCAACCACATAAAAAGCACGAGCACGACACCTGGAGGTCAGTAGGTCTGGGGAGAAGGAAGCATGAAAGAGCTGTTGAAACACCACAAGCAGGGAGCCCCCCACGTGCAGAGTGCAAAGACCAAGTTGTAAATAGTGAGTTTAAATAAACAAGCGTTGTACCATATGCAACTGTGTTGGCTCTTCTGTGTGTTAGAACACCCAACACCACAGGGGTTAGATACAGAGTAAAGCTCCCTCTACACTGTCCCCATCAAACACTCCCAGGACAGGTACAGCACGGGGTTAGATACAGAGTAAAGCTCCCTCTACACTGTCCCCATCAAACACTCCCAGGACAGGTGCAGCAAGGTTAGATACAGAGTAAAGCTCCCTCTACACTGCCCCCAACAAACAGTCCCAGGACAGGTACAGCACGGGGTTAGATACAGAGTAAAGCTCCCTCTACACTGTCCCCATCAAACACTCCCAGGACAGGTACAGCACTGGGTTCGATACAGAGTAAAGTTCCCTCTACACTGTCCCCATCAAACACTCCCAGGTCAGGTGCAGCACGGGGTTAGATACAGAGTAAAGCTCCCTCTACATTGTCCCCATCAAACACTCCCAGGACAGGGACAGCACGGGGTTAGATACAGTGTAAAGCTCCCTCTACACTGTCCCCATCAAACACTCCCAGGACAGGTACAGCACGGGGTTAGATACAGAGTAAAGCTCCCGCTACACTGTCCCCATCAAACACTCCCAGGACAGGTACAGCACGGGGTTAGATACAGAGTAAAGCTCCCTCTACACTGTCCCCATCAAACACTCCCAGGACAGGTACAGCACGGGGTTAGATACAGAGTAAAGCTCCCTCTACACTGTCCCCATCAAACACTCCCAGGACGGGGACAGTGTGGTAGTATGTATTGGGGGTCATGTGGGACTGGAAGCCCTAATGTCATTGGCTGACAGATCCCGGGTCCTGGTTGGCCGTTGACCTCAAGCTCCGCCCTGAAGGCGAAGTATAAGAAGCCGGTGCCTTCCCCCGCAGGCCAGTTTACTATCGAGCTGCTGGGGAACAGACACGCTTAATAAAGCCTCATCGACTTCACTCTATTCGTCTCATGGAGTCTTTGTGCGCCACAATTTATTAAGCGTGCCTAAAAAGGACTATGGAGCTCAGGATCATTCCAGAATGCCTGAGGATCAGCCCCCACGCAGTGAATGCAGCAGCAGCCTTCAAGCACTGGCAGACTTGCTTCGAGGCCTACCTCAGATCGACCACCGGCCGAGTCTCAGATGGACAAAAACTGCAGGTCCTGCACTCGAGGGTGAGCACGGAGATCTTCACCCTCATTGAAGACACCCGCGATTTCCAGACGGCGTTCGCAGCACTGAGAAGTCTCTACGTTCGCCCAGTTAACCAAATCTACGCTCGCTACCAGCTCGCGACAAGACGGCAAGCTCCCGGAGAATCGATGGACGAGTTCTACGCCGCGCTGCTGATTTTGGGACGAGCCTGCAGCGTCCCGTCGGTGAATGCAAACGAACACACGGACATGTTAATGCGCGACGCTTTTGTGGCAGGTATGCAATCCTCCCAAATCCGCCAAAGACTTCTAGAAAAAGAGTCACTAGGACTCTCAGAGGCACGGGCCCTGGCAGCCTCGCTGGACGTAGCCGCGTGTAATACCCGCGCCTACGGCCCCGACCGCGCGGCAGGCCATTGGGCCCCGTACGTACCTTCCACAGCAAACCCCCTACCCCCCCCCCCGGACACCCCACAGGCTTGCGCGGTCCAAACGCCGAGTAGCACCGGGGGCGCCCGCTGTTATTTCTGCGGCCAGGCGAAGCACCCCCGACAACGCTGTCCGGCCCGCGCAGCCATCTGCAAAAGCTGCGGGAAAAAGGGCCACTATGCGGTGGTGTGCCGATCCCGCGAGGTCGCCGCCGTCCCGGGGCCACAGGGAGCCCTACAGGCAGTCTATGCCTCCCAACCCCCCCAGCACGCCATGTGCGACCCGCAGGCGCAGCCGCTCTGGGTCCCGACCACCGCGGCCCCGGGAGAACTGGGACCCCTGCACGCCGCCTACGCTCCCCAACCCCCCTCCCCGCGGTCCATGTACGACCCGCCGCCGGCGCTCCCGATTTGGGTGCCGGCCAACACTCTCCACGGAGAGGAAGCGGTTTTTCGCATCCCGAACGCCACCCTCACCCCCGTCCCGCGCCCCACGCCTGACCCGCCGACTTGGGCCCCGACCACCGCTGTCCCCGATGAGGGAGCTCCGCGCGGTCCTAGCGCTCGCCGCCCCACGCCTGTCCTGCCAGCGCCGCCGACCTGGGCCCTCACCCCCGTCCTGCGCCCCACGCCTGACCTGCCGACCTGGGCCCCCGTCCCGCGCCCCACGCCTGTCCCGCCGACCTGGGCCCTCACCCCCGTCCCGCGCCCCACGCCTGACCCGCCAGCGCCGCCGACCTGGGCCCTCACCCCCGTCCCGCGTCCCGCGCCCCACGCCTGACCCGCCAGCGCCGCCGACCTGGGCCCTCACCCCCGTCCCGCGCCACACGCCTGACCCGCCGGCAATACAACTTACCTGGACCCCGACCACCGCTGTCCCCGGCGAGGGAGCTCCTCACGGTCCCAGCGCTCGCAGTACTGACCCGCCGGCCTGGGCCCCGAGCACCGCTGTCCCCGGCGAGGGAGCTCCGCGCGGTCCTAGCGCCCGCGGCCCTGGCGCTCGCAGCCAAGGAACTCCGCGCGGTCCTAGCGCCCACGGCCCGGGCGCTCGCAATGCAGGAACTCCGCGCGGTCCTAGCGCTCGCGGTCCTTGCGCTCCCCAGACCCCCCAGCACACCATGTGCGACCCGCAGACGCCGCCATTTTGGGTCCCGACCACCACGAGGGGAGGAGGGGCCCCGCCATCTTGGACCGCCCCCGACCTGTACGACGCATGGGGGCGGCCATTTTGTCCACCCCCGACGCCATCTTGTGACCCCTCAGCCACGTGCGATGTATGGGGGTGGCCATTTTGTCCATCCCCGACGCCATCTTGGACGGCAACAACGGACCCCACTCCACTACTACAACCACGGCTCGCTTCGGTTACACTCGATCAGGCTCGGCCCCGGACTCTCCAGAGGACGACGACAACGGTCCTAATTAACGGCCACGAGACGCCATGCCTAGTCGACTCCAGGAGCACGGAAAGTTTTATACATCCCGACACGGTAAGACGCTGTTCCTTAACTACCTTCCCCAGCGCACAAAAGATTTGCCTAGCTGCAGGATCCCACTCCGTACAGATCCAGGGATTCTGCATAGTTACCCTAACGGTACAGGGGAGGGAATTCAAAAACTACAAACTTAACGTCCTTCCCCAACTCTGTGCCCCCACCTTGCTGGGCTTAGATTTTCAATGTAACCTCCAGAGCCTTACGTTTAAATTCGGCGGCCCCATACCCCCACTCACTATCTGCGGCCTCGCCACCCTCAAGGTGCAACCCCCGTCCTTGTTTGCGAACCTCACCCCGGATTGCAAACCCGTCGCCACTAGGAGCAGACGGTACAGCGCCCAGGACCGGACCTTCATTCGCTCCGAAGTCCAGCGGCTACTAAAGGAGGGCATAATCCAGGCCAGCAATAGTCCCTGGAGAGCGCAGGTGGTAGTAGTGAAGACAGGGGAGAAACAAAGGATGGTCATTGACTATAGCCAGACCATCAACAGGTACACACAACTAGACGCGTACCCTCTCCCCCGCATATCCGACATGGTCAATCGGATTGCCCAGTATAAAGTCTTCTCCACCGTGGACCTCAAGTCCGCCTACCATCAGCTCCCCATCCGCCCAAGTGACCGCAAGTACACAGCCTTCGAGGCAGACGGGCGATTATACCATTTCCTACGGGTCCCTTTTGGCGTCACAAACGGGGTCTCGGTCTTCCAACGGGAAATGGACCGAATGGTTGATCAACATGTGTTACGGGCCACGTTCCCGTACCTCGACAATGTAACCATCTGCGGCCACGATCAGCAGGACCACGACGCCAACCTCCAAAAATTCCTCCAGACTGCCAAAGCCTTGAACCTCACGTACAACGAGGACAAGTGCGTTTTTAGCACCGATCGGCTAGCCATTCTGGGCTACGTAGTGCGCAATGGGATAATAGGCCCCGACCCCGAACGTATGCGCGCCCTCATGGAATTTCCCCTCCCGCACTGCCCAAAAGCCCTGAAACGCTGCCTGGGGTTCTTTTCATACACCCAGTGGGTCCCCCAGTACGCAGACAAGGCCCGCCCCCTAATACAGACCACGACCTTCCCTCTGTCGACAGAGGCTTGCCAGGCCTTCAGCCGCATCAAAGCGGACATCGCAATGGCCACGATGCGCGCCATCGACGAGTCCCTCCCCTTCCAAGTCGAGAGTGACGCCTCTGACGTAGCTCTCGCGGCCACCCTTAACCAAGCGGGCAGACCCGTGGCCTTCTTCTCCCGAACCCTCCACGCCTCAGAAATCCGCCACTCCTCAGTGGAAAAGGAAGCCCAAGCCATAGTGGAAGCTGTGCGACATTGGAGGCATTACCTAGCCGGCAGGAGATTCACTCTCCTCACTGACCAACGGTCGGTAGCCTTCATGTTCGATAATGCACAGCGGGGCAAGATCAAGAACGACAAGATCTTGCGGTGGAGGATCGAACTCTCCACCTTCAACTATGAGATCTTGTACCGGCCCGGAAAGCTGAACGAGCCGTCCGATGCCCTATCCCGCGGGACATGTGCCAACGCACAAATTGACCGCCTCCAAGCCCTCCACGAGGACCTCTGCCACCCGGGGGTCACTCGGTTTTACCACTTCATCAAGTCCCGCAATCTCCCATACTCCTTAGAGGAGGTCCGTACAGTCACAAGGGACTGCCACATCTGCGCAGAATGCAAACCGCATTTTTTCAGGCCAGATGGAGCGCACCTGATTAAGGCTTCCCGCCCCTTTGAACGCCTCAGTCTCGATTTCAAAGGGCCCCTCCCCTCCACCGACCGCAACGCGTATTTCCATAATGTAGTGGACGAATACTCCCGCTTCCCTTTTGCCATTCCCTGCTCCGACATGACCGCGGCCACAGTCATTAAAGCCCTGAACAGCATCTTCACGCTGTTCGGCTACCCCGCATACGTCCACAGCGACAGGGGGTCCTCTTTCATGAGTGACGAGCTGCGCCAGTTCCTGCTCAGCAAGGGTATAGCTTCAAGCAGGACGACCAGCTACAACCCCCGGGGGAACGGGCAAGTAGAAAGGGAAAACGGCACGGTCTGGAAGGCCGTCCTACTGGCCCTACGGTCCAGGGATCTCCCAGTTTCACGGTGGCAGGAGGTCCTCCCGGACGCTCTCCATTCCATCCGGTCGTTATTATGTACGAGCACTAATCAAACGCCTCACGAGCGTCTCCTTGTCTTCCCTAGGAGGTCCTCCTCTGGAACGTCGCTGCCGACCTGACTGGCGGCCCCAGGACCCATCCTGCTCCGAAAGCACGTGCGGGCACATAAGGCGGACCCGTTGGTCGAAAGGGTTCACCTCCTCCACGCAAACCCCCAGTACGCCTATGTGGAGTACTCCAACGGCCGACAGGACACGGTCTCCCTGCGGGATCTGGTGCCCGCCGGCACCACGCGCACCTCCCCGACACCATCAACCCAACCGCCCCCCTTCCTGCCACCGCCGCACCCCGCGACCGCCCCCTTCCCAGGAGGATCAGTCCCCCTCCCCTTTGCACCGACAGCTGAAACCGTGCGGCTCCCGGAGGCGACAACGCTGGTACAAGCACCACCACCACCGCCGGGGCCGAGGCGATCGACACAGACGACCAGACCGCCCGACCGACTCGTGGCGTCGATGTAAAACAAACATGGACTGTTCAATGAACATTTTGTTTTCCTATACCCTCTGTAAATAGTTGTAACAGGACGAAACTGTCCAATACTGTACTACCATGTAACTGTTCTATCCTCCCAGGACCAGCCCTGTAAACCCTTACCACCATCCGAAGCAACACCCCGCCGGGTTCATTTTTGACAAGGGGTGAATGTGGTAGTATGTATTGGGGGTCATGTGGGACTGGAAGCCCTAATGTCATTGGCTGACAGATCCCGGGTCCTGGTTGGCCGTTGACCTCTAGCTCCGCCCTGAAGGCGGAGTATAAGAAGCCGGTGCCTTCCCCCGCAGGCCAGTTTACTATCGAGCTGCGGGGGAACAGACACGCTTAATAAAGCCTCATCGACTTCACTCTATTCGTCTCACGGAGTCTTTGTGCGCCACATACACTGACTGGTGTCTCTCAGTCCTCTCTCTCTCAGGGAGATATCTGTACGCTGACTGGTGTCTCTCAGTCCCCTCTCTCTCTCTCAGGGAGATATCTGTACACTGACTGGTGTCTCTCAGTCCCCTCTCTCTCAGGGTGATATCTGTACACTGACTGGTGTCTCTCAGTCCCCTCTCTCTCAGGGAGATATCTGTACACTGACTGGTGTCTCTCAGTCCCCTCTCTCTCTCAGGGAGATATCTGTACACTGACTGGTGTCTCTCAGTCCCCTCTCTCTCAGGGAGATATCTGTACACTGACTGGTGTCTCTCAGTCCCCTCTCTCTCTCAGGGAGATATCTGTATACTGACTGGTGTCTCTCAGTCCCCTCTCTCTCAGGGAGATATCTGTACACTGACTGGTGTCTCTCAGTCCTCTCTCTCTCAGGGAGATATCTGTACACTGACTGGTGTCTCTCAGTCCTCTCTCTCAGGGAGATATCTGTACACTGACTGGTGTCTCTCAGTCCCCTCTCTCTCAGGGAGATATCTATACACTGACTGGTGTCTCTCAGTCCCCTCTCTCTCTCAGGGAGATATCTGTACACTGACTGGTGTCTCTCAGTCCCCTCTCTCTCAGGGAGATATCTGTACACTGACTGGTGTCTCTCAGTCCTCTCTCTCTCTCAGGGAGATATCTGTCCACTGACTGGTGTCTCTCAGTCACCTCTCTCTCAGGGAGATATCTATACACTGACTGGTGTCTCTCAGTCCCCTCTCTCTCAGGGAGATATCTGTACACTGTCTGGTGTCTCTCAGTCCTCTCTCTGTCTCAGGGAGATATCTGTACACTGACTGGTGTCTCTCAGTCCTCTCTCTCAGGGAGATATCTGTACACTGACTGGTGTCTCTCAGTCCTCTCTCTCTCTCAGGGAGATATCTGTACACTGACTGGTGTCTCTCAGTCACCTCTCTCTCAGAGAAATATCTGTACACTGACTGGTGTCTCTCAGTCCCCTCTCTCTCTGGGAGATATCTGTACACTGACTGGTGTCTCTCAGTCCCCTCTCTCTCAGGGAGATATCTGTACACTGACTGGTGTCTCTCAGTCCCCTCTCTCCCAGGGAGATATCTGTCCACTGACTGGTGTCTCTCAGTCCCCTCTCTCTCAGGGAGATATCTATACACTGACTGGTGTCTCTCAGTCCCCTCTCTCTCAGGGAGATATCTGTACACTGTCTGGTGTCTCTCAGTCCTCTCTCTGTCTCAGGGAGATATCTGTACACTGACTGGTGTCTCTCAGTCCCCTCTCTCTCAGGGAGATATCTGTACACTGACTGGTGTCTCTCAGTCCCCCCTCTCTCTCTCAGGGAGATATCTGTACACTGACTGGTGTCTCTCAGTCCCCTCTCTCTCTCAGGGAGATATCTGTACACTGACTGGTGTCTCTCAGTCCCCTCTCTCTCTCAGGGAGATATCTGTACACTGACTGGTGTCTCTCAGTCCCCTCCCTCTCTCAGGGAGATATCTGTACACTGTCTGGTGTCTCTCAGTCCGCTCTCTCAGGGAGATATCTGTACACTGACTGGTGTCTCTCAGTCCCCTCTCTCTCTCAGGGAGATATCTGTACACTGACTGGTGTCTCTCAGTCGCCTCTCTCAGGGAGTTAACCGGACACTGACTGGTGTCTTTCAGTCCCCCCTCTCTCTCAGGGAGATATCTGTACACTGACTGGTGTCTCTCAGTCCCCTCTCTCTCTCAGGGTGACTGGTGTCTCTCAGTCCTCTCTCAGGGAGATATCTGTACACTGACTGGTGTCTCTCAGTCCCCTCTCTCTCAGGGAGATATCTGTACACTGACTGGTGTCTCTCAGTCCCCCCTCTCTCAGGGAGATATATGTACACTGACTGGTGTCTCTCAGTCCCCCCTCTCTCAGGGAGATATCTGTACACTGACTGGTGTCTCTCAGTCCCCTCTCTCTCTGAGGCAGATATCTGTACACTGACTGGTGTCTCTCAGTCCCCTCTCACTCAGGGAGATATCTGTACACGGACTGGTGTCTCTCAGTCCCCTCTCCCTCTCAGGGAGATATCTGTACACTGACTGGTGTCTCTCTGTTCCCTCTCTCTCTTAGGGAGATATCTGTACACTGACTGGTGTCTCTCAGTCCCCTCTCTCTCTCAGGGAGATATCTGTACACTGACTGGAGTCTCTCAGTCCCCCCTCTCTCTCAGGGAGATATCTGTACACTGACTGGTGTCTCTCAGTCCCCTCTCTGTCTCAGGGAGATATCTGTACACTGACTGGTGTCTCTCAGTCCCCCCTCTCTCTCAGGGAGATATCTGTACACTGACTGGTGTCTCTCTGTCTCAGGGAGATATCTGTACACTGACTGGTGTCTCTCAGTCCCCCCTATCTCTGGGAGATATCTGTACACTGACTGGTGTCTCTCAGTTCCCCCCTCTCTCTCAGGGAGATATCTGTACACTGACAGGTGTCTCTCAGTCGCCCCTCTCTCTCAGGGAGATATCTGTACACTGACTGGTGTCTCTCAGTCCTCTCACTCAGGGAGATATCTGTATACTGACAGGTGTCTCTCAGTCCCCTCTCTCTCTCTCAGGGAGATATTTGTACACTGACTGGTGTCTCTCAGCCCCCCCTCTCTCTCAGGGAGATATCTGTACACTGACTGGTGTCTCTAAGTCCCCCCTCTCTCTCAGGGAGATATCTGAACACTGACTGGTGTCTCTCAGTCCTCTCTCTCGGGGAGATATCTGTACACTGACTGGTGTCTCTCAGTCCCCTCTCTCTCTCAGGGAGATATCTGTACACTGACTGGTGACTCTCAGTCCCCCCTCTCTCTAAGGGAGATATCTGTACACTGACTGGTGTCTCTCAGTCCCCTCTCTCTCAGGGGGATATCTGTACACTGACTGGTGTCTCTCAGTCCCCCCTCTCTCAGGGAGATATTTGTACACTGACTGGTGTCTCTCAGCCCCCCCTCTCTCTCAGGGAGATATCTGTACACTGACTGGTGTCTCTCAGTCCCCCCTCTCTCAGGGAGATATCTGTACACTGACTGGTGTCTCTCAGTCCCCTCTCTCTCTGAGGCAGATATCTGTACACTGACTGGTGTCTCTCAGTCCCCTCTCACTCAGGGAGATATCTGTACACGGACTGGTGTCTCTCAGTCCCCTCTCCCTCTCAGGGAGATATCTGTACACTGACTGGTGTCTCTCTGTTCCCTCTCTCTCTCAGGGAGATATCTGTACACTGACTGGTGCCTCTCAGTCCCCCCTCTCTCTCAGGGAGATATCTGTACACTGACTGGTATCTCTCAGTCCCCTCTCTCTGGGAGATATCTGTACACTGACTGGTGTCTCTCAGTCCTCCTCTCTCTCAGGGAGAAATCTGTACACTGACTGGTGTCTCTCACACCTCTCTCTCAGGGAGATATCTGTACACTAACTGCTGTCTCTCAGTCCCCCCTCTCTCTCAGGGAGATATCTGTACACTGACTGGTGTCTCTGTCCCCTCTCTCTCAGGGAGATATCTGTACACTGACTGGTGTCTCTCAGTCCCCTCTCTCTCTCTCAGGGAGATATCTGTACACTGACTGGTGTCTCTCAGTCCCCTCTCTCTCAGGGAGATATCTGTACACTGACTGGTGTCTCTCAGTCCCCTCTCTCTCAGGGTGATATCTGTACACTGACTGGTGTCTCTCAGTCCCCTCTCTCCCTCAGGGAGATATCTGCACACTGACTGGTGTCTCTCAGTCCCCTCTCTCTCTCTCAGGGAGATATCTGTACACTGACTGGTGTCTCTCAGTCCCCTCTCTCTCTCAGGGAGATATCTGTACACTGACTGGTGTCTCTCAGTCCCCTCTCTCTCTCAGGGAGATATCTGTACACTGACTGGTGTCTCTCAGTCCCCTCTCTCTCTCAGGGAGATATCTGGACACTGACTGGTGTCTCTCAGTCCCCTCTCTCTCTCTCAGTGAGATATCTGTACACTGACTGGTGTCTCTCAGTCCCCTCTCTCTCAGGGAGATATCTGTACACTGACTGATGTCTCTCAGTCCCCCTTCTCTCTCTCAGGGAGATATCTGTACACTGACTGGTGTCTCTCAGTCCCCCCTCTCTCTCAGGGAGATATCTGTACACTGACTGGTGTCTCTCAGTCCCCTCTCTCTCAGGGAGATATCTGTACACTGACTGGTGTCTCTCAGTCCCCTCTCTCTCTCAGGGAGATATCTGTACACTGTCTGGTGTCTCTCAGTCCCCTCTCTCTCAGGGAGATATCTGTACACTGACTGGTGTCTCTCAGTCCCCTCTCTCTCAGTGAGATACCTGTACACTGACTGGTGTCTCTCAGTCCCCTCTCTCTCAGGGAGATATCTGTACACTGACTGGTGTCTCTCAGTCCCCTCTCTCTCAGGGAGATATCTGTACACTGACTGGTGTCTCTCAGTCCTCCTCTCTCTCAGGGAGAAATCTGTACACTGACTGGTGTCTCTCACACCTCTCTCTCAGGGAGATATCTGTACACTAACTGCTGTCTCTCAGTCCCCCCTCTCTCTCAGGGAGATATCTGTACACTGACTGGTGTCTCTGTCCCCTCTCTCTCAGGGAGATATCTGTACACTGACTGGTGTCTCTCAGTCCCCTCTCTCTCTCTCAGGGAGATATCTGTACACTGACTGGTGTCTCTCAGTCCCCTCTCTCTCAGGGAGATATCTGTACACTGACTGGTGTCTCTCAGTCCCCTCTCTCTCAGGGTGATATCTGTACACTGACTGGTGTCTCTCAGTCCCCTCTCTCCCTCAGGGAGATATCTGCACACTGACTGGTGTCTCTCAGTCCCCTCTCTCTCTCTCAGGGAGATATCTGTACACTGACTGGTGTCTCTCAGTCCCCTCTCTCTCTCAGGGAGATATCTGTACACTGACTGGTGTCTCTCAGTCCCCTCCCTCTCTCAGGGAGATATCTGTACACTGTCTGGTGTCTCTCAGTCCGCTCTCTCAGGGAGATATCTGTACACTGACTGGTGTCTCTCAGTCCCCTCTCTCTCTCAGGGAGATATCTGTACACTGACTGGTGTCTCTCAGTCGCCTCTCTCAGGGAGTTAACCGGACACTGACTGGTGTCTTTCAGTCCCCCCTCTCTCTCAGGGAGATATCTGTACACTGACTGGTGTCTCTCAGTCCCCTCTCTCTCTCAGGGTGACTGGTGTCTCTCAGTCCTCTCTCAGGGAGATATCTGTACACTGACTGGTGTCTCTCAGTCCCCTCTCTCTCAGGGAGATATCTGTACACTGACTGGTGTCTCTCAGTCCCCCCTCTCTCAGGGAGATATATGTACACTGACTGGTGTCTCTCAGTCCCCCCTCTCTCAGGGAGATATCTGTACACTGACTGGTGTCTCTCAGTCCCCTCTCTCTCTGAGGCAGATATCTGTACACTGACTGGTGTCTCTCAGTCCCCTCTCACTCAGGGAGATATCTGTACACGGACTGGTGTCTCTCAGTCCCCTCTCCCTCTCAGGGAGATATCTGTACACTGACTGGTGTCTCTCTGTTCCCTCTCTCTCTTAGGGAGATATCTGTACACTGACTGGTGTCTCTCAGTCCCCTCTCTCTCTCAGGGAGATATCTGTACACTGACTGGAGTCTCTCAGTCCCCCCTCTCTCTCAGGGAGATATCTGTACACTGACTGGTGTCTCTCAGTCCCCTCTCTGTCTCAGGGAGATATCTGTACACTGACTGGTGTCTCTCAGTCCCCCCTCTCTCTCAGGGAGATATCTGTACACTGACTGGTGTCTCTCTGTCTCAGGGAGATATCTGTACACTGACTGGTGTCTCTCAGTCCCCCCTATCTCTGGGAGATATCTGTACACTGACTGGTGTCTCTCAGTTCCCCCCTCTCTCTCAGGGAGATATCTGTACACTGACAGGTGTCTCTCAGTCGCCCCTCTCTCTCAGGGAGATATCTGTACACTGACTGGTGTCTCTCAGTCCTCTCACTCAGGGAGATATCTGTATACTGACAGGTGTCTCTCAGTCCCCTCTCTCTCTCTCAGGGAGATATTTGTACACTGACTGGTGTCTCTCAGCCCCCCCTCTCTCTCAGGGAGATATCTGTACACTGACTGGTGTCTCTAAGTCCCCCCTCTCTCTCAGGGAGATATCTGAACACTGACTGGTGTCTCTCAGTCCTCTCTCTCGGGGAGATATCTGTACACTGACTGGTGTCTCTCAGTCCCCTCTCTCTCTCAGGGAGATATCTGTACACTGACTGGTGACTCTCAGTCCCCCCTCTCTCTAAGGGAGATATCTGTACACTGACTGGTGTCTCTCAGTCCCCTCTCTCTCAGGGGGATATCTGTACACTGACTGGTGTCTCTCAGTCCCCCCTCTCTCAGGGAGATATTTGTACACTGACTGGTGTCTCTCAGCCCCCCCTCTCTCTCAGGGAGATATCTGTACACTGACTGGTGTCTCTCAGTCCCCCCTCTCTCAGGGAGATATCTGTACACTGACTGGTGTCTCTCAGTCCCCTCTCTCTCTGAGGCAGATATCTGTACACTGACTGGTGTCTCTCAGTCCCCTCTCACTCAGGGAGATATCTGTACACGGACTGGTGTCTCTCAGTCCCCTCTCCCTCTCAGGGAGATATCTGTACACTGACTGGTGTCTCTCTGTTCCCTCTCTCTCTCAGGGAGATATCTGTACACTGACTGGTGCCTCTCAGTCCCCCCTCTCTCTCAGGGAGATATCTGTACACTGACTGGTATCTCTCAGTCCCCTCTCTCTGGGAGATATCTGTACACTGACTGGTGTCTCTCAGTCCTCCTCTCTCTCAGGGAGAAATCTGTACACTGACTGGTGTCTCTCACACCTCTCTCTCAGGGAGATATCTGTACACTAACTGCTGTCTCTCAGTCCCCCCTCTCTCTCAGGGAGATATCTGTACACTGACTGGTGTCTCTGTCCCCTCTCTCTCAGGGAGATATCTGTACACTGACTGGTGTCTCTCAGTCCCCTCTCTCTCTCTCAGGGAGATATCTGTACACTGACTGGTGTCTCTCAGTCCCCTCTCTCTCAGGGAGATATCTGTACACTGACTGGTGTCTCTCAGTCCCCTCTCTCTCAGGGTGATATCTGTACACTGACTGGTGTCTCTCAGTCCCCTCTCTCCCTCAGGGAGATATCTGCACACTGACTGGTGTCTCTCAGTCCCCTCTCTCTCTCTCAGGGAGATATCTGTACACTGACTGGTGTCTCTCAGTCCCCTCTCTCTCTCAGGGAGATATCTGTACACTGACTGGTGTCTCTCAGTCCCCTCTCTCTCTCAGGGAGATATCTGTACACTGACTGGTGTCTCTCAGTCCCCTCTCTCTCTCAGGGAGATATCTGGACACTGACTGGTGTCTCTCAGTCCCCTCTCTCTCTCTCAGTGAGATATCTGTACACTGACTGGTGTCTCTCAGTCCCCTCTCTCTCAGGGAGATATCTGTACACTGACTGATGTCTCTCAGTCCCCCTTCTCTCTCTCAGGGAGATATCTGTACACTGACTGGTGTCTCTCAGTCCCCCCTCTCTCTCAGGGAGATATCTGTACACTGACTGGTGTCTCTCAGTCCCCTCTCTCTCAGGGAGATATCTGTACACTGACTGGTGTCTCTCAGTCCCCTCTCTCTCTCAGGGAGATATCTGTACACTGTCTGGTGTCTCTCAGTCCCCTCTCTCTCAGGGAGATATCTGTACACTGACTGGTGTCTCTCAGTCCCCTCTCTCTCAGTGAGATACCTGTACACTGACTGGTGTCTCTCAGTCCCCTCTCTCTCAGGGAGATATCTGTACACTGACTGGTGTCTCTCAGTCCCCTCTCTCTCAGGGAGATATCTGTACACTGACTGGTGTCTCTCAGTCCTCCTCTCTCTCAGGGAGAAATCTGTACACTGACTGGTGTCTCTCACACCTCTCTCTCAGGGAGATATCTGTACACTAACTGCTGTCTCTCAGTCCCCCCTCTCTCTCAGGGAGATATCTGTACACTGACTGGTGTCTCTGTCCCCTCTCTCTCAGGGAGATATCTGTACACTGACTGGTGTCTCTCAGTCCCCTCTCTCTCTCTCAGGGAGATATCTGTACACTGACTGGTGTCTCTCAGTCCCCTCTCTCTCAGGGAGATATCTGTACACTGACTGGTGTCTCTCAGTCCCCTCTCTCTCAGGGTGATATCTGTACACTGACTGGTGTCTCTCAGTCCCCTCTCTCCCTCAGGGAGATATCTGCACACTGACTGGTGTCTCTCAGTCCCCTCTCTCTCTCTCAGGGAGATATCTGTACACTGACTGGTGTCTCTCAGTCCCCTCTCTCTCTCAGGGAGATATCTGTACACTGACTGGTGTCTCTCAGTCCCCTCTCTCTCTCAGGGAGATATCTGTACACTGACTGGTGTCTCTCAGTCCCCTCTCTCTCTCAGGGAGATATCTGGACACTGACTGGTGTCTCTCAGTCCCCTCTCTCTCTCTCAGTGAGATATCTGTACACTGACTGGTGTCTCTCAGTCCCCTCTCTCTCAGGGAGATATCTGTACACTGACTGATGTCTCTCAGTCCCCCTTCTCTCTCTCAGGGAGATATCTGTACACTGACTGGTGTCTCTCAGTCCCCCCTCTCTCTCAGGGAGATATCTGTACACTGACTGGTGTCTCTCAGTCCCCTCTCTCTCAGGGAGATATCTGTACACTGACTGGTGTCTCTCAGTCCCCTCTCTCTCTCAGGGAGATATCTGTACACTGTCTGGTGTCTCTCAGTCCCCTCTCTCTCAGGGAGATATCTGTACACTGACTGGTGTCTCTCAGTCCCCTCTCTCTCAGTGAGATACCTGTACACTGACTGGTGTCTCTCAGTCCCCTCTCTCTCAGGGAGATATCTGTACACTGACTGGTGTCTCTCAGTCCCCTCTCTCTCAGGGAGATATCTGTACACTGACTGGTGTCTCTCAGTCCCCTCTCTCTCAGGGAGATATCTGTACACTCACTGGTTGTGGTGATACACCACTGTACCTCCCTACCATTGTACATAGTATATAATAGTTGTGTGTAACGTGGCCCTGTAATACTGTGTATTGTACTGTAACTCTGCAGAGGTTCGGTCACTGGTAGGTAACCCGACCTGGCCACGGAGAGCTCCGCCTTAGCCACTCCCCCGGGAGTCAGTATAAGAACCTCTTCTGGGACAGGCCCCATTCTGTCTGGGGTCGTCTGTGTCGGGTAAGCCTCCCATGTAGTATATTAAAGCCTGAGTTAAAGTCTCACATGTCTTTGTGGTTCTTGACGCTTAGCGCATCAATGGTGTCTCTCAGTCCCCCCTCTGTGGTAGTATGTATTGGGGGTCATGTGGGACTGGAAGCCCTAATGTCATTGGCTGACAGATCCCGGGTCCTGGTTGGCCGTTGACCTCATACTCCGCCCTGAAGGCGGAGTATAAGAAGCCGGAGTCTTCCCCCGCAGGCCAGTTTACTATCGGGCTGCTGGGGAACAGACACGCTTAATAAAGCCTCATCGACTTCACTCTATTCGTCTCACGGAGTCTTTGTGCGCCACAATTTATTAAGCGTGCCTAAAAAGGACTATGGTGCTCAGGATCATTCCGGAATGCCTGAGGATCAGCCCCCACGCAGTGAACGCGGCAGCAGCCTTCAAGCACTGGCAGACTTGTTTCGAGGCCTACCTCAGATCGACCACCGGCCGGGTCTCAGACGAACAAAAACTGCAGGTCCTGCACTCGAGGGTGAGCACGGAGATTTTCACCCTCATTGAAGACACCCACGATTTCCAGACGGCGTTCGCAGCACTGAGAAGTCTCTACGTTCGCCCAGTTAACCAAATCTACGCTCGCTACCAGCTCGCGACGAGACGGCAAGCTCCCGGAGAATCGATGGACGATTCTGATTTTGGGACGAGCCTGCAGCTGCCCGTCGGTGAACGCAAACGAACACACGGACATGTTAATGCGCGATGCTTTTTCCCAAATCCGCCAAAGACTTCTAGAAAAAGAGTCGCTAGGACTCTGAGGCACGGGCCCTGGCAGCCGCCCGAGACGTGGCCGCGCGTAATACCCGCGCCTACGGCCCCGACCGCGCGGCAGGCCATTGGGCCCCGTACGTACCCGCCGCAGCAAACCCCCTACCCCCCCCCGGACACCCCACAGGCTTGCGCAGTCCAAACGCCGAGTCGCACCGGGGGCGCCCGCTGTTATTTCTGCGGCCAGGCGAAGCACCCCCGACAACGCTGTCCGGCCCGCGCAGCCATCTGCAAAAGCTGTGGGAAAAAGGGCCACTCTGCGGTGGTGTGCCGATCCCGCGAGGTCGCCGCCGTCCCGGGAGAACAGGGAGCCCTACAGGCAGTCTATGCCTCCCAACCCCCCCAGCACGCCATGTGCGACCCCCAGGCGCCGCCATTTTGAGTCCCGACCACCGCGGCCCCGGGAGAACTGGGAGCCCTGCACGCCGCCTACGCTCCCCAACCCCCCTCCCCGCAGTCCATGTACGACCCGCCGCCGGCGCTCCCGATTTGGGTGCCGGCCAACACTCTCCACGGAGAGGAAGGGTTTTTTGCATCCCGAACGCCACCCTCACCCCCGTCCCGCGCCCCACGCCTGACCCGCCGGCGCCACCTACCTGGACTCCGACCACCGCTGTCCCCGGCGAGGGAGCTCCGCGCGGTCCCAGCGCTCGCGGCCCCACGACTGACCCGCCGGAGCCACCGACCTGGGCCCTCACCCCCGTCCCGCGCCCCACGCCTGACCCGCCGGCGCCACCTACCTGGACTCCGACCACCGCTGTCCCCGGCGAGGGAGCTCCGCGCGGTCCCAGCGCAAGCGGCCCCACGACTGACCCGCCGGAGCCGCGGACCTGGGCCCTCACCCCCGTCCCGCGCCCCACGCCTGACCCGCCGGCGCCACCTACCTGGACTCCGACCACCGCTGTCCCCGGCGAGGGAGCTCCGCGCGGTCCCAGCGCAAGCGGCCCCACGACTGACCCGCCGGAGCCGCGGACCTGGGCCCTCACCCCCGTCCTGCGCCCCACGCCTGGCCCGCCGACCTGGGCCCTCACCCCCGTCCTGCGCCCCACGCCTGGCCCGCCGACCTGGGCCCTCACCCCCGTCCCGCGCCTGGCCCGCCGACCTGGGCCCTCACCCCCGTCCCGCGCCTGGCCCGCCGACCTGGGCCCTCACCCCCGTCCCGCGCCTGGCCCGCCGACCTGGGCCCTCACCCCCGTCCCGCGCCCCACGCCTGACCCGCCAGCGCCGCCGACCTGGGCCCTCACCCCCGTCCCGCGCCCCACGCCTGTCCCGCCGACCTGGGCCCTCACCCCCGTCCCGCGCCTGGCCCGCCGACCTGGGCCCTCACCCCCGCCCCACGCCTGGCCCGCCGACCTGGGCCCTCACCCCCGTCCCGCGCCCCACGCCTGTCCCGCCGACCTGGGCCCTCACCCCCGTCCCGCGCCTGGCCCGCCGACCTGGGCCCTCACCCCCGTCCCGCGCCCCACGCCTGACCCGCCAGCGCCGCCGACCTGGGCCCTCACCCCCGTCCCGCGCCCCACGCCTGACCCGCCGGCAATACAACTTACCTGGACCCCGATCACCTCCGTCCCCGGCGAGGGAGCTCCGCACGGTCCCAGCGCTCGCAGTACTGACCCGCCGGCCTGGGCCCCGACCACCGCTGTCCCCGGCGAGGGAGCTCCGCGCGGTTCTAGCGCCCGCGGCCCTGGCGCTCGCAGCCAAGGAACTCCGCGCGGTCCTAGCGCCCACGGCCCGGGCGCTCGCAATGCAGGAACTCCGCGCGGTCCTAGCGCTCGCGGTCCTAGCGCCCCCCAGACCCCCCAGCACTCAATGTGCGACCCGCAGACGCCGCCATTTTGGGTCCCGACCACCACGAGGGGAGGAGGGGCCCCGCCATCTTGGACCGCCCCCGACCTGTACGACGCATGGGGGCGGCCATTTTGTCCACCCCCGACGCCATCTTGTGACCCCTCAGCCACGGGCGAGGTATGGGGGTGGCCATTTTGTCCATCCCCGACGCCATCTTGGACGGCAACAACGGACCCCACCCCACTACCACAACCACGGCTCGCTTCGGTTACACTCGATCAGGCTCGGCCCCGGACTCTCCAGACGACGACGACAACGGTCCTAATTAACGGCCACGAGACGCCATGCCTAGTCGACTCCGGGAGCACGGAAAGTTTTATACATCCCGACACGGTAAGACGCTGTTCCTTAACTACCTACCCCAGCGCACAAAAGATTTGCCTAGCTGCAGGATTCCACTCTGTACAGATCCAGGGATTCTGCATAGTTACCCTAACGGTACAGGGGAGGGAATTCAAAAGCTACAAACTTAACGTCCTTCCCCAACTCTGTGCCCCCACCTTGCTGGGCTTAGATTTTCAATGTAACCTACAGAGCCTTACGTTTAAATTCGGCGGCCCCATACCCCCACTCACTATCTGCGGCCTCGCTACCCTCAAGGTGCAACCCCCGTCCTTGTTTGCGAACCTCACCCTGGATTGCAAACCCGTCGCCACTAGGAGCAGACGGTACAGCGCCCAGGACCGGACCTTCATTCGCTCCGAAGTCCAGCGGCTACTAAAGGAGGGCATAATCCAGGCCAGCAATAGTCCCTGGAGAGCGCAGGTGGTAGTAGTGAAGACAGGGGAGAAACAAAGGATGGTCATTGACTATAGCCAGACCATCAACAGGTACACACAACTAGACGCGTACCCTCTCCCCCGCATATCCGACATGGTCAATCGGATTGCCCAGTATAAAGTCTTCTCCACCGTGGACCTCAAGTCCGCCTACCATCAGCTCCCCATCCGCCCAAGTGACCGCAAGTACACAGCCTTCGAGGCAGACGGGCGATTATACCATTTCCTACGGGTCCCTTTTGGCGTCACAAACGGGGTCTCGGTCTTCCAACGGGAAATGGACCGAATGGTTGATCAACATGGGTTGCGGGCCACGTTCCCGTACCTCGACAATGTAACCATCTGCGGCCACGATCAGCAGGACCACGACGCCAACCTCCAAAAATTCCTCCAGACTGCCAAAGCCTTGAACCTCACGTACAACGAGGACAAGTGCGTTTTTAGCACCGATCGGCTAGCCATTCTGGGCTACGTAGTGCGCAATGGGATAATAGGCCCCGACCCCGAACGTATGCGCGCCCTCATGGAATTTCCCCTCCCGCACTGCCCAAAAGCCCTGAAACGCTGCCTGGGGTTCTTTTCATACACCCAGTGGGTCCCCCAGTACGCAGACAAGGCCCGCCCCCTAATACAGACCACGACCTTCCCTCTGTCGACAGAGGCTTGCCAGGCCTTCAGCCGCATCAAAGCGGACATCGCAATGGCCACGATGCGCGCCATCGACGAGTCCCTCCCCTTCCAAGTCGAGAGTGACGCCTCTGACGTAGCTCTCGCGGCCACCCTTAACCAAGCGGGCAGACCCGTGGCCTTCTTCTCCCGAACCCTCCACGCCTCAGAAATCCGCCACTCCTCAGTGGAAAAGGAAGCCCAAGCCATAGTGGAAGCTGTGCGACATTGGAGGCATTACCTAGCCGGCAGGAGATTCACTCTCCTCACTGACCAACGGTCGGTAGCCTTCATGTTCGATAATGCACAGCGGGGCAAGATCAAGAACGACAAGATCTTGCGGTGGAGGATCGAACTCTCCACCTTCAACTATGAGATCTTGTACCGGCCCGGAAAGCTGAACGAGCCGTCCGATGCCCTATCCCGCGGGACATGTGCCAACGCACAAATTGACCGCCTCCAAGCCCTCCACGAGGACCTCTGCCACCCGGGGGTCACTCGGTTTTACCACTTCATCAAGTCCCGCAATCTCCCATACTCCTTAGAGGAGGTCCGTACAGTCACAAGGGACTGCCACATCTGCGCAGAATGCAAACCGCATTTTTTCAGGCCAGATGGAGCGCACCTGATTAAGGCTTCCCGCCCCTTTGAACGCCTCAGTCTCGATTTCAAAGGGCCCCTCCCCTCCACCGACCGCAACGCGTATTTCCATAATGTAGTGGACGAATACTCCCGCTTCCCTTTTGCCATTCCCTGCTCCGACATGACCGCGGCCACAGTCATTAAAGCCCTGAACAGCATCTTCACGCTGTTCGGCTACCCCGCATACGTCCACAGCGACAGGGGGTCCTCTTTCATGAGTGACGAGCTGCGCCAGTTCCTGCTCAGCAAGGGTATAGCTTCAAGCAGGACGACCAGCTACAACCCCCGGGGGAACGGGCAAGTAGAAAGGGAAAACGGCACGGTCTGGAAGGCCGTCCTACTGGCCCTACGGTCCAGGGATCTCCCAGTTTCACGGTGGCAGGAGGTCCTCCCGGACGCTCTCCATTCCATCCGGTCGTTATTATGTACGAGCACTAATCAAACGCCTCACGAGCGTCTCCTTGTCTTCCCTAGGAGGTCCTCCTCTGGAACGTCGCTGCCGACCTGACTGGCGGCCCCAGGACCCATCCTGCTCCGAAAGCACGTGCGGGCACATAAGGCGGACCCGTTGGTCGAAAGGGTTCACCTCCTCCACGCAAACCCCCAGTACGCCTATGTGGAGTACCCCAACGGCCGACAGGACACGGTCTCCCTGCGGGATCTGGTGCCCGCCGGCACCACGCGCACCTCCCCGACACCATCAACCCAACCGCCCCCCTTCCTGCCACCGCCGCACCCCGCGACCGCCCCCTTCCCAGGAGGATCAGTCCCCCTCCCCTTTGCACCGACAGCTGAAACCGTGCGGCTCCCGGAGGCGACAACGCTGGTACAAGCACCACCACCACCGCCGGGGCCGAGGCGATCGACACAGACGACCAGACCGCCCGACCGACTCGTGGCGTCGATGTAAAACAAACATGGACTGTTCAATGAACATTTTGTTTTCCTATACCCTCTGTAAATAGTTGTAACAGGACGAAACTGTCCAATACTGTACTACCATGTAACTGTTCTATCCTCCCAGGACCAGCCCTGTAAACCCTTACCACCATCCGAAGCATCACCCCGCCGGGTTCATTTTTGACAAGGGGTGAATGTGGTAGTATGTATTGGGGGTCATGTGGGACTGGAAGCCCTAATGTCATTGGCTGACAGATCCCGGGTCCTGGTTGGCCGTTGACCTCTAGCTCCGCCCTGAAGGCGGAGTATAAGAAGCCGGTGCCTTCCCCCGCAGGCCAGTTTACTATCGAGCTGCGGGGGAACAGACACGCTTAATAAAGCCTCATCGACTTCACTCTATTCGTCTCACGGAGTCTTTGTGCGCCACATACACTGACTGGTGTCTCTCAGTCCTCTCTCTCTCAGGGAGATATCTGTACGCTGACTGGTGTCTCTCAGTCCCCTCTCTCTCTCTCAGGGAGATATCTGTACACTGACTGGTGTCTCTCAGTCCCCTCTCTCTCAGGGTGATATCTGTACACTGACTGGTGTCTCTCAGTCCCCTCTCTCTCAGGGAGATATCTGTACACTGACTGGTGTCTCTCAGTCCCCTCTCTCTCTCAGGGAGATATCTGTACACTGACTGGTGTCTCTCAGTCCCCACTCTCTCAGGGAGATATCTGTACACTGACTGGTGTCTCTCAGTCCCCTCTCTCTCTCAGGGAGATATCTGTATACTGACTGGTGTCTCTCAGTCCCCTCTCTCTCAGGGAGATATCTGTACACTGACTGGTGTCTCTCAGTCCTCTCTCTCTCAGGGAGATATCTGTACACTGACTGGTGTCTCTCAGTCCTCTCTCTCAGGGAGATATCTGTACACTGACTGGTGTCTCTCAGTCCCCTCTCTCTCAGGGAGATATCTATACACTGACTGGTGTCTCTCAGTCCCCTCTCTCTCTCAGGGAGATATCTGTACACTGACTGGTGTCTCTCAGTCCCCTCTCTCTCAGGGAGATATCTGTACACTGACTGGTGTCTCTCAGTCCTCTCTCTCTCTCAGGGAGATATCTGTCCACTGACTGGTGTCTCTCAGTCCCCTCTCTCTCAGGGAGATATCTATACACTGACTGGTGTCTCTCAGTCCCCTCTCTCTCAGGGAGATATCTGTACACTGTCTGGTGTCTCTCAGTCCTCTCTCTGTCTCAGGGAGATATCTGTACACTGACTGGTGTCTCTCAGTCCTCTCTCTCAGGGAGATATCTGTACACTGACTGGTGTCTCTCAGCCCCCTCTCTCTCAGGGTGATATCTGTACACTGACTGGTGTCTCTCAGTCCCCTCTCTCTCAGGGAGATATCTGTACACTGACTGGTGTCTCTCAGTCCCCTCTCTCTCTCAGGGAGATATCTGTACACTGACTGGTGTCTCTCAGTCCCCTCTCTCTCAGGGAGATATCTGTACACTGACTGGTGTCTCTCAGTCCCCTCTCTCTCTCAGGGAGATATCTGTATACTGACTGGTGTCTCTCAGTCCCCTCTCTCTCAGGGAGATATCTGTACACTGACTGGTGTCTCTCAGTCCTCTCTCTCTCAGGGGTATATCTGTACACTGACTGGTGTCTCTCAGTCCTCTCTCTCAGGGAGATATCTGTACACTGACTGGTGTCTCTCAGTCCCCTCTCTCTCAGGGAGATATCTATACACTGACTGGTGTCTCTCAGTCCCCTCTCTCTCTCAGGGAGATATCTGTACACTGACTGGTGTCTCTCAGTCCCCTCTCTCTCAGGGAGATATCTGTACACTGACTGGTGTCTCTCAGTCCTCTCTCTCTCTCAGGGAGATATCTGTCCACTGACTGGTGTCTCTCAGTCCCCTCTCTCTCAGGGAGATATCTATACACTGACTGGTGTCTCTCAGTCCCCTCTCTCTCAGGGAGATATCTGTACACTGTCTGGTGTCTCTCAGTCCTCTCTCTGTCTCAGGGAGATATCTGTACACTGACTGGTGTCTCTCAGTCCTCTCTCTCAGGGAGATATCTGTACACTGACTGGTGTCTCTCAGTCCCCTCTCTCTCAGGGTGATATCTGTACACTGACTGGTGTCTCTCAGTCCCCTCTCTCTCAGGGAGATATCTGTACACTGACTGGTGTCTCTCAGTCCCCTCTCTCTCTCAGGGAGATATCTGTACACTGACTGGTGTCTCTCAGTCCCCTCTCTCTCAGGGAGATATCTGTACACTGACTGGTGTCTCTCAGTCCCCTCTCTCTCTCAGGGAGATATCTGTATACTGACTGGTGTCTCTCAGTCCCCTCTCTCTCAGGGAGATATCTGTACACTGACTGGTGTCTCTCAGTCCTCTCTCTCTCAGGGAGATATCTGTACACTGACTGGTGTCTCTCAGTCCTCTCTCTCAGGGAGATATCTGTACACTGACTGGTGTCTCTCAGTCCCCTCTCTCTCAGGGAGATATCTATACACTGACTGGTGTCTCTCAGTCCCCTCTCTCTCTCAGGGAGATATCTGTACACTGACTGGTGTCTCTCAGTACCCTCTCTCTCTCTCAGGGAGATATCTGTATACTGACTGGTGTCTCTCAGTCCCCTCTCTCTCAGGGAGATATCTATACACTGACTGGTGTCTCTCAGTCCCCTCTCTCTCTCTCAGGGAGATATCTGTACACTGACTGGTGTCTCTCAGTCCTCTCTCTCAGGGAGATATCTGTACACTGACTGGTGTCTCTCAGTCCCCTCTCTCTCTCAGGGAGATATCTGGGGCGTCATTCTCCGACCCCCCGCCGGGTCGGAGAATGGCCGTTGGCCGCCGTGAATCCCGCCTCCGCCGAAGTCTCCGAAGGGAGAAAAGTCGGCGGGGCGTTAATGGCGCCGCTGCCGCGGAGAATGGCACGGGTCTGCGCAAGGCAGCCGATTTTCGGCCTGCCGATATTCTCCCTTCCGGATGGGCCGAAGTCCCGTCGACGTGATGACCGTTCACGTCGACGTGAATCAAACCCCCTTTTCATCGGCGTGACCCGGTGCTCCAGGCTCACGCCGACCAGCGAGGAGGTGAGTGACGGCCTGGGAGGTTGGCTCTGGGCAGGAAATGGCGTGGCCGCAGACTGATTGCGTGAGGAGAGGTGTGTCTCGGCTTGTGTGTGTGTGTGCGGCGGGGGGGGGGGGGGGGGGGGGGGGTTAGAGTAGGCTGGGCTCCGGGGGAGTGCCGGGAGGGGGTCCGTGCCGGGGTGGAGGTTGGGGGGGGGGGGGGGTGTCCGTGCTGGGGTGGAGGTTGGGGGGAGTCCGTGCCGGGGTGGAGGTTGGGGGTTGCGGGGGTCTGTGCTGGGGTGGAGGTTTGGGGGGGGGGGGTCCGTGCCGGGGTGGAGGTTGGGGGGGGGGGTCCGTGCTGGGGTGGAGGTTGGGGGGGGGGGTCCGTGCTGGGGTGGAGGTTGGGGGGGGGGGTCCGTGCCGGGGTGGAGGTTGGTGGTTGGGGGGGGGTCCGTGCTGGGGTGGAGGTTGGGGGTGGGGTCCGTGCCGGGGTGGAGGTTGGGGGGGGGGTCCGTGCTGGGGTGGAGGTTAGGGGGGGGTTCCGTGCTGGGGTGGAGGTTGGGGGGGGTCCGTGCTGGGGTGGAGGTTGGGGGGGGGTCCGTGCTGGGGTGGAGGTTGGGGGGGGTCCGTGCTGGGGTGGAGATTGGGGGGGGGGTCCGTGCTGGGGTGGAGGTTGGGGGGGGGGTCCATGCAGGGGTGGAGGTTGGGGGGGTCCGTGCTGAGGTGGAGGTTGGGGGGGGGGTCCGTGCCGGGGTGGAGGTTGGGGGGGGTCTGTGCTGGGGTGGAGCTTGGGGGGGGGTCCGTGCTGGGGTGGAGGTTGGGGGTTGGGGGGGGTCCGTGCTGGGGTGGAGGTTGGGCGGGGGGGTCCGTGCTGGGGTGGAGGTTGGGGGGGGGTCCGTGCTGGGGTGGAGGTTGAGGGGGGGGGGTCCGTGCCGGGGTGGAGGTTGGGGGGGGGGTCCGTGCTGGGGTGGAGGTTGGGGGGGGGGGGGTCCATGCTGGGGTGGAGGTTGGGGGTGGTGTCCGTGCCGGGGTGGAGGTTGGGGGGGGGGTCCCATGCTGGGGTGGAGGTTTGGGGGGGGGGGGTCCGTGCTGGGGTGGAGGTTGGGGGGGGGGGTCCGTGCTGGGGTGGAGGTTGGGGGATGGGGGGGGTCCGTGCTGGGGTGGAGGTTGGGGGATGGGGGGGGTCCGTGCCGGGGTGGAGGTTGTGGGTTGGGGGGGATCCGTGCCGGGGTGGAGGTTGGGGGGGGTCCGTGCCGGGGAGGGGGATGCGAGGGCAAGTGAGTTGGTCCACCTGGCCAGGTGCCAGCCTCCAACTGTTGGACCCATGTGGTCCATGCCACCTGGCTGGGGGGAGGAGGGGATATGGGCAATGATGACATGTCGTCGTTCCCCTCCCCCCCCACCAGGCCGTCATGTTTTCAGACCATCCAGGGATGTTGGCCGCCGTGGTGGCAGCCGCTCATGTCTATGTTGCCCTGGATGAGGAGGAGGAGGAGCGTGCCAGAGAGGCGGCGCAGGCTGCCGCAGAGGGGCAGGCGGCAGCCGCCCAGGCTGGAGGGACACCTGACCGACAGGACGAGGAGGGGGAGGAGGACGTCGCAGCCCCACGGCAACGGAGGCACCCGAGGGCGCCCTGTGTGTACCGGCCCCGGCAATCATACCAGGACCTCACGGACCGGGAATGCAGGAGGAGACTCCGGATGAGCCGGGATACCGTGGCACACATCTGCCACCTGCTGGCACACCTGTCACCGCGTGGCACTGGCGGGGGACACCCTCTCCCCGTGTCCGTCAAGGTTACGGTGGCCCTGAGCTTTTATGCAACGGGGTCATTCCAGGCACCGAGTAGGGACCTGTCCGGCAATCGCAGACATCGGTGCACCGGGCAGTGACAGATGCCCTTTATGCCATGGCGCACCGCTACATCCGCTTCCCCGTGGACCGGGCCAGCCAAGATGCCCGGGCCGTGGGCTTCTCTGCCGTGGCCGGGTTCCCCATGGTCCAGGGCGCGATCGATGGGATGCACGTCGCTGTGCGGCCACCTGCAGATAACAGGGCCGTGTTCACTAATAGGAAGGGGACCTATTCGATGAACGTACAGGTGGTCTGCGACCACCGCATGATGATCCTGCACGTCTGCGCCCGTCACCCAGGCAGTGTACACGACTCATTCGCGTTGTCGCGGTCATCCATCCCCGGCATGTACGAGGGACGCCATCCCCGGCTGAGGGGCTGGTTGCTGGGCGACAGGGGCTACCCATTGCGATCGTGGCTGATGACGCCTATACGGAGGCCACGCAATGAGGCGGAGAACCGCTACAATGATGCCCATGTAGCGACAAGGGGAGTGATCGAGAGGTGCTTTGGCGTGCTGAAGATGCGTTTCAGGTGCCTGGACCTCTCTGGGGGCGCCCTCCAGTATCGGTCAGATAGGGTCGGCCGCATCATTGTGGTGTGCTGCGTCCTGCACAACATAGCCCAGCAGAGGGGCGATGTGCCGCAGGCAGAGGAGGGCGGAGTGGAGGAGCAGCAGGAAGAGGCGCAGTCCTCCCCAGATGAGGGGGATGGGGGCAATGGTCAGGGCAGACGGGTAGACACAGGCGGGTGGCTGTCCACCGTTACCGGCTGGCCCAGCGGGCACGGGACAGACTGATAGACGCCCGCTTCACTGACTAGATGGGCGTGGGAATCGGGTAGTATGGCCACAGACCGCACACCATGGCAACAGCCGACCACCCACACCCCCACCCATCCACCCACCCAGCACCCTCACCCCCCTCCCCAGCCCCACACACCCCACCCGCATGCACACCTCCCCCCCCCCCCCCCAATTGCCGATCCACCGGCGGCACAACGGGCCGGGCTCACCCAGTTGCGGGTGGACGCGTGTCTATCGCAGGCCATGGAGGATGATGACAACCCGCCTCCGATGAGCTCCTGGCTCTACATCGTTGGACTATGTCTGACCCATGGCCACAGTACCATCATCCACCCGGACCATCCCTGCATGCGGCTGTGACACTGCAGCGCACGGTCCCGTCCTCTGCCCGGGGGATGTTGATGGCGGCCCAGGGGGAAGGGGGCAGACTCACCTGGGGCTGAGGTAAGACCACCCGTCACACACACACTTGCGCTCAACGTACATGACACGCCCGCACACTTTGGACAGAGCACAAAGGCAGCTTCGGTAGGTGTAACATTGACTTTAATAACCAAAGGAGTTCATGCACGTGCCCTAGCCCCTAAAACTCATCTGTGCCCTGCACCCGTGCCAACTTACTGTCTAATTGTTTGGCCTTACGGGCCCTTTGACTACGTCTACGTGGTTACCCAGACGGTACAGCAGAACTGGAGGTGGACTCCTGTGATTCCTGCCCTCTGACACTGGATCCCTTTGGCAGCCGTTTCCTGGGGCGTCCTGGCCTAGATGGGCCAGGCTGCGGCCCGGGCGACTGGGATGGCGAGCTGCCAGCCTGTCCTGCCCGTTGCACCTGGGACGGAAGGGGGGGGGGGGGGGGGAAGAGTCCGAGGTGTCGCGGTGTACCGGGACCTCCCCTACAGAGGGAGCCGGGACGGACCACACCACCTCCTCCTCCCTCGGGGTGCCCGTTGGCCCCCAGGCCTCTACATGGGTGGGGGATGCGAACGGACTGGCCATCCGACGCCCCCCCGACATCTGGCGCTGCCAGTCCTGGAGGCCCGTGCTGGTATCGACAGGGGTCTGCAGGTTTGCAGCCATGGAGCCCAGGGGGTTGGCAAACCCTGTCTGTGACAGTGCGACGCCAGCTCGCACATGGCCACTGGCGCCGATGCCCTCAGCGATGGCCTGCTGAGACTGGGCCATGGCCTGCTGAGACTGGGCCATGGCCTGCAGAGACTGGGCCATGGCCTGCAGAGACTGGGCCATGGCCTGCAGAGACTGGGCCATGGCCTGCAGAGACTGGGCCATGGCCTGCAGAGACTGGGCCATGGCCTGCAGAGACTGGGCCATGGCCTGCAGAGACTGGGCCATGGCCTGCAGAGACTGGGCCATGGCCTGCAGAGACTGGGCCATGGCCTGCAGAGACTGGGCCATGGCCTGCAGAGACTGGGCTATGGCGTTGAGCGCCTCTGCCATTTGGCGCTGGCACTGGCTCATGGCCTCCTGTGAGAGGGCAGCCATTTCCTGGGCCACAGACGCCGCCTGCACGGAAGGCCCCAGGCCTCGCAAACCGTTCCCCATGTCTGACACCGTTGCACCCATTGCCTCCACCGCGGACGCAACCTGTGCGGTGTCAGGGAGAGGGGGGATATGGGGGAGGGGGGATATGGGGAAGGGGGATATGGGGGAGGCTCACCCTGCCTGCTCTGACGAGGTCGTTCACCTTCTTGTGGCACTGGGTGCCTGTCCGTGGTGTCAGGGCCACAGCGGTGACGGCCTCTGCCACCTCCCTCCACAGACGCCGGCTGTGGCGTGGGGCAACTCTGCGGCCGTGCCCGGGATACAGGGCGTCCCTCCTCTGCTCCACCGCGTCCAGGAGCGCCTCCACATCGCGTGACTCGAACCTCGGGGCTGAGCGACGGCCAGCCATCCAGTCGGGTGTTCCGGTCGGTTGTGGGGGGGCTGCGCGGCCTTATGAGCCGTCACGCCGTGCGGCGCGTATGACGCTGCACGGCGTGAACCACTGCGCAAGCGCGGATCCCGTCACGTCGCTGCTAGCCCATTTCGGGCCGGAGAGTATCGGCCCATTTTTATGACGTGACGCAAGTGGGATTTGCGCCGTTTTTTGTGCCGATCGGCGGACTTTCCGCCGATAATGGAGAATTTCGCCCCTGTACACTGACTGGTGTCTCTCAGTCCCCCCTCTCTCTCAGGGAGAGATCTGTACACTGACTGGTGTCTCTCAGTCCCCTCTCTCTCTCAGGGAGATATCTGTACACTGACTGGTGTCTTTCAGTCCCCTCTCTCCCTCTCAGTGAGATATCTGTACACTGACTGGTGTCTCTCAGTCCCCTCTCTCACAAGGAGATATCTGTACACTGACTGGTGTCTCTCAGTCCCCTCTCTCTCAGGGAGATATCTGTACACTGACTGATGTCTCTCAGTCCCCGCTCTCTCTCAGGGAGATATCTGTACACTGACTGGTGTCTCTCAGTCCCCTCTCGCTCTCAGGGAGATATCAACACACTGACTGGGGTGTCTCAGTCCCCTCTCTCTCTCAGGGAGATATCTGTACACTGACTGGTGTCTCTCAGTCCCCTCTCTCTCAGGGAGATATCTGTACACTGACTGGTGTCTCTCAGGGAGATATCTGTACACTGACTGGTGTCTCTCAGTCCCCTCTCTCTCAGGGAGATATCTGTACACTGACTGGTGTCTCTCAGTCCCCTCTCTCTCAGGGAGATATCTGTACACTGACTGGTGTCTCTCAGTCCCCTCTCTCTCAGGGAGATATCTGTACACTGACTGGTGTCACTCAGTCCTCTCTCTCTCAGGGAGGTATCTGTACACTGACTGGTGTCTCTCAGTTCCCTCTCTCTCTCTCAGGGAGATATCTGTACACTGACTGGTGTCTCTCAGTCCTCTCTCTCTCAGGGAGATATCTGTTCCTGGATAAATCCCCAGGGCCTGAGAATCTGCATCCCAGAGAGCTTAAGGAGGTGTCTCTGGAAATAGTGGATGCATTGGTGGTCATCTTCTGCGATTGTATCGACTGGAACTGTCCCTGCAGATTGGAGGGTAGCTCACATCACTCCGATATTCATAAAGGGAGGTAGAGAGAAAGCAGGGAATTATAGACCAGTAAGCCGAACATCGGTAGTGGGGAAAATGCTTGAATTCATTGTAGAGAACAAAGAAATGTACAGCACAGGAACAGGCCCTTCGGCCCTCCAAGCCCGTGCTGACCATGCTGCCCGACTAAACTACAATCTTCTACACTTCCTGGGTCCGTATCCCTCTATTCCCATCCTATTCACGTATTTGTCAAGATGCTTCTTAAACGTCACTATCGTAATCAAGGACTTTATAGAGGAACATTTAGAAAGCAGTGGCTGGATCAGTCAGCGTCAGCATGGATTTATGAAGGGAAAATAACGCTTGACAAATCTGTTGGAATTCTTTGGAGTGGTAACCAGTACAGTCGACAAGGGGGAGCCAGTCGATGTGGTATATTTGGACTTTCAGAAGGCGTTTGACAAAGTCCCGCATAAGAGATTATTGTGCAAAGTTAAAGCACATGGCATTGGGGGAAATGTATTGAGGTGGATAGAAAACTGGTTGGCAGAGAGGAATAAAAGAGTAGGGACTAATGGGTCCTTTTCAAATTGGCAGGCAGTAACCAGTGGCGTACCACAGGGATCGGTGCTGGGAGCCCAGCTATTCACAATATATATTAATGATTTGGATGAGGGAACAAAATGTAACATCTCAAAGTTTGCAGATGATACCAAATTAGGTGGGAGGGTGAATTGTGACGAGGATGCAGGGATCCTACAGCAAGATCCGGACAGGTTGGGCGAGTGGGCAAACCAATGGCAGATGCAGTATAACTTGGATAAGTGGGAGGTTATTCACTTTGCAAGCAAAAACAGGAAGACAGATTACTACCTGAATGGTTGTAAATTGGGAGAGGGGAGTGTGCAGCGGGACCTGGGTGTCCTTGTGCACCAGTCGCTGAAGGTAAGCATGCAGGTGCAGCAGGCGGTAAAGAAGACTGGTGTCTCTCAGTCCCCTCTCTCTCAGGGAGATATCTGTACACTGACTGGTGTCTCTCAGTCCCCTCTCTCTCTCAGGGAGATATCTGTACACTGACTGGTGTCTCTCAGTCCCCTCTCTCTCTCAGGGAGATATCTGTACACTGACTGGTGTCTCTCAGTCCTCTCTCTCTCTCAGGGAGATATCTGTACACTGACTGGTGTCTCCCAGTCCTCTGCTCTCAGGGAGATATCTGTCCACTTACCGGTGTCTCTCAGTCCCCCCTCTCTCTCTCCGGCAGATATCTGTACACTGACTGGTGTCTCTCAGTCCCCCGTCTCTCTCAGGGAGATATCTGTACACTGACTGGTGTCTCTCAGTCGCCCCTCTCTCTCAGGGTGATATCTGTAGACTGACTGGTGTCTCTCAGTCCTCTCTCTCTCAGGGAGATATCTGTACACTGACTGGTGTCTCTCAGTCCTCTCTCTCTCTCCGGCAGATATCTGTACACTGACTGGTGTCTCTCAGTCCCCCGTCTCTCTCAGGGAGATATCTGTACACTGACTGGTGTCTCTCAGTCCCCCGTCTCTCTCAGGGAGATATCTGTACACTGACTGGTGTCTCTCAGTCCTCTCTCTCTCTCTCTCTCAGGGAGATATCTGTACACTGACTTGTGTCTCTCAGTCCTCTCTCTCTCAGGGAGATATCTGTACACTGACTGGTGTCTCTCAGTCCTCTCTCTCTCAGGGTGATATCTGTACACTGACTGGTGTCTCCCAGTCCTCTCTCTCTCAGGGAGATATCTGTACACGGACTGGTGTCTCTCAGTCCTCTCTCTCAGGGAGACATCTGTACACTGACTGGTGTCTCTCAGTCCCCTCTCTCTCTCAGGGAGATATCTGCACACTGACTGGTGTCTCTCAGTCCCCTCTCTCTCTGAGGGAGATATCTGTACACTGACTGGTGTCTCTCAGTCCCCTCTCTCTCTCAGGGAGATATCTGTACACTGACTGGTGTCTCTCAGTCACCTCTCTCTCAGGGAGCTATCTGTACACTGACTGGTGTCTCTCAGTCCCCTCTCTCTCTGAGGGAGATATCTGTACACTGACAGGTGTCTCTCAGTCCCGTCTCTCTCGCAGGGAGATATCTGGTGTCGATTTCGGCGTGAGAACAGCTGGTGAGTCAGTTTCAGCGGGAGCATTGCGGAAGTGGTTGCTGGGAGGTAAGTCAACCTTTAAAAGCACTTGTCTTTGCAGGGGCAGGCCAGTCGATTTCGGCGTGAGAACAGCTGGTGAGTCAGTTTCAGCGGGAGCAGTGCGGAAGTGGTTGCTGGGAGGTAAGTCTGTCCTTTAAAAGCACTTGTCTTTGCAGGGGCAGGCCAGTCGATTTCGCCGGGAGTGGAGCTGGCTGGTTAGTCAATTTGAGCAGGAGCTGAGAATTTTTTTTTTAAAATTAGTGTTTTAGGCGGGAACAGGAAGTCGACCCGCGGACGTCTGGGAAGACCCTCACCAATAAATTCTGGTGGAGAGGAAACCCGAGACACTACACGTGTAGTGTCTCCCACCCGCCCTCCTCCTCTAACCTAATAATAAAACCCATTGGTCTGAGGTAAGTACCATATTTTATTATATTATTATTATTTTTTATAAAAAATTTAATTTAGTTGTTAGCCAGATCTTGGTAGAAAGTTAGAGGAATGGCAGGGAAGGGAGTGCAATGTTCCTCCTGCAGGGTGTTTGAGGTGAGGGATGCAGTTAGTGTCCCTGCTGATTTTACCTGCAGGAAGTGCTGCCATCTCCAGCTCCTCCAAGACCGAGTTAGGGAACTGGAGCTGGAGTTGGAAGAACTTCGGATCATTCGGGAGGCAGAAGGGGTCATAGATAGCAGCTTCAGGGAATTAGTTACACCAAAGATTGGAGATAGGTGGGTAACAGTAAGAGGGACTGGGAAAAAGCAGTCAGTGCAGGGATCCCGTGCGGTCGTTCCCCTGAGAAACAAGTATACCGCTTTGGATACTTGTGGGGGGGGGGACTTACCAGGGGTAAGCCATGGGGTACGGGCCTCTGGCACGGAGTCTGTCCCTGTTGCTCAGAAGGGAAGGGGGGAGAGGAGCAGAGCATTAGTAATTGGGGACTCTATATTCAGGGGCACAGATAGGAGATTTTGTGGGAGCGTGAGAGACTCACGTTTGGTATGTTGCCTCCCAGGTGCAAGGGTACGTGTTGTCTCGGATCGTGTTTTCCGGGTCCTTAGGGGGGAGGGGGAGCAGCCCCAAGTCGTGGTCCACATTGGCACTAACGACATAGGTAGGAAAGGGGACAAGGATGTCAGGCAGGCTTTCAGGGAGCTAGGATGGAAGCTCAGAACTAGAACAAACAGAGTTGTTATCTCTGGGTTGTTGCCCGTGCCACGTGATAGTGAGATGAGGAATAGGGAGAGAGAGCATTTAAACACGTGGCTACAGGGATGGTGCAGGCGGGAGGGATTCAGATTTCTGGATAACTGGGGCTCTTTCTGGGGAAGGTGGGACCTCTACAGACAGGATGGTCTACATCTGAACCTGAGGGGCACAAATATCCTGGGGGGGAGATTTGTTAGTGCTCTTTGGGGGGGTTTAAACTAATGCAGCAGGGGCATGGGAACCTGGATTGTAGTTTTAGGGTAAGGGAGAGTGAGAGTAGAGAGGTCAGGAGCACAGATTTGACGTCGCAGGAGGGGGCCAGTGTTCAGGTAGGTGGTTTGAAGTGTGTCTACTTCAATGCCAGGAGTATACGAAACAAGGTAGGGGAACTGGCAGCATGGGTTGGTACCTGGGACTTCGATGTTGTGGCCATTTCGGAGACATGGATAGAGCAGGGACAGGAATGGATGTTGCAGGTTCCGGGGTTTAGGTGTTTTAGTAAGCTCAGAGAAGGAGGCAAAAGAGGGGGAGGTGTGGCGCTGCTAGTCAAGAGCAGTATTACGGTGGCGGAGAGGATGCTAGATGGGGACTCTTCTTCCGAGGTAGTATGGGCTGAAGTTAGAAACAGGAAAGGAGAGGTCACCCTGTTGGGAGTTTTTTATAGGCCTCCTAATAGTTCTAGGGATGTAGAGGAAAGGATGGCGAAGATGATTCTGGATAAGAGCGAAAGTAACAGGGTAGTTATTATGGGAGACTTTAACTTTCCAAATATTGACTGGAAAAGATATAGTTCGAGTACAATAGATGGGTCGTTTTTTGTACAGTGTGTGAAGGAGGGTTTCCTGAAACAATATGTTGACAGGCCAACAAGAGGCGAGGCCACGTTGGATTTGGTTTTGGGTAATGAGCCAGGTGTTGGATTTGGAGGTAGGAGAGCACTTTGGGGACAGTGACCACAATTCGGTGACGTTTACGTTAATGATGGAAAGGGAAAGGGATAAGTATACACCGCAGGGCAAGAGTTATAGCTGGGGGAAGGGCAATTATGATGCCATTAGACGTGACTTGGGGGGGATAAGGTGGAGAAGTAGGCTGCAAGTGTTGGGCACACTGGATAAGTGGGGCTTGTTCAAGGATCAGCTACTGCGTGTTCTTGATAAGTATGTACCGGTCAGACAGGGAGGAAGGCGTCGAGCGAGGGAACCGTGGTTTACCAAGAAAGTGGAATCTCTTGTAAAGAGGAAGAAGGAGGCTTATGTGAAGATGAGGTGTGAAGTTTCGGTTGGGGCGATGGATAGTTACAAGGTAGCGAGGAAGGATCTAAAGAGAGAGCTAAGACGAGCAAGGAGGGGACATGAGAAGTATTTGGCAGGAAGGATCAAGGAAAACCCAAAAGCTTTCTATAGGTATGTCAGGAATAAGCGAATGACTAGGGAAAGAGTAGGACCAGTCAAGGACAGGGATGGGAAAATGTGTGTGGAGTCTGAAGAGATAGGCGAGATACTAAATGAATATTTTTCGTCAGTATTCACTCAGGAAAAAGATAATGTTGTGGAGGAGAATGCTGAGCCCCAGGCTAATAGAACAGATGGCATTGAGGTACGTAGGGAAGAGGTGTTGGCAATTCTGGACAGGCTGAAAATAGATAAGTCCCCGGGACCTGATGGGATTTATCCTAGGATTCTCTGGGAGGCCAGGGAAGAGATTGCTGGACCTTTGGCTTTGATTTTTATGTCATCATTGGCTACAGGAATAGTGCCAGAGGACTGGAGGACAGCAAATGTGGTCCCTTTGTTCAAAAAGGGGAGCAGAGACAACCCCGGCAACTATAGACCGGTGAGCCTCACGTCTGTAGTGGGTAAAGTCTTGGAGGGAATTATAAGAGACAAGATTTATAATCATCTAGATAGGAATAATATGATCAGGGATAGTCAGCATGGCTTTGTGAAGGGTAGGTCATGCCTCACAAACCTTATTGAGTTCTTTGAGAAGGTGACTGAACAGGTAGACGAGGGTAGAGCAGTTGATGTGGTGTATATGGATTTCAGTAAAGCGTTTGATAAGGTTCCCCACGGTAGGCTATTGCAAAAAATACGGAGGCTGGGGATTGAGGGTGATTTAGAGATGTGGATCAGAAATTGGCTAGCTGAAAGAAGACAGAGGGTGGTGGTTGATGGGAAATGTTCAGAATGGAGTACAGTCACAAGTGGAGTACCACAAGGATCTGTTCTGGGGCCGTTGCTGTTTGTCATTTTTATCAATGACCTAGAGGAAGGCGCAGAAGGGTGGGTGAGTAAATTTGCAGACGATACTAAAGTCGGTGGTGTTGTCGATAGTGTGGAAGGATGTAGCAGGTTACAGAGGGATATAGATAAGCTGCAGAGCTGGGCTGAGAGGTGGCAAATGGAGTTTAATGTAGAGAAGTGTGAGGTGATTCACTTTGGAAGGAATAACAGGAATGCGGAATAGTTGGCTAATGGTAAAGTTCTTGAAAGTGTGGATGAGCAGAGGGATCTAGGTGTCCATGTACATAGATCCCTGAAAGTTGCCACCCAGGTTGATAGGGTTGTGAAGAAGGCCTATGGAGTGTTGGCCTTTATTGGTAGAGGGATTGAGTTCCGGAGTCGGGAGGTCATGTTGCAGCTGTACAGAACTCTGGTACGGCCGCATTTGGAGTATTGCGTACAGTTCTGGTCACCGCATTATAGGAAGGACGTGGAGGCTTTGGAGCGGGTGCAGAGGAGATTTACCAGGATGTTGCCTGGTATGGAGGGAAAATCTTATGAGGAAAGACTGATGGACTTGAGGTTGTTTTCGTTGGAGAGAAGAAAGTTAAGAGGAGACTTAATAGAGGCATACAAAATGATCAGGGGGTTGGATAGGGTGGACAGTGAGAGCCTTCTCCCGCGGATGGATATGGCTGGCACGAGGGGACATAACTTTAAACTGAGGGGTAATAGATATAGGACAGAGGTCAGAGGTAGGTTCTTTACGCAAAGAGTAGTGAGGCCGTGCAATGCCCTATCTGCTACAGTAGTGAACTCGCCAACATTGAGGGCATTTAAAAGTTTATTGGATAAACATATGGATGATAATGGCATAGTGTAGGTTAGATGGCTTTTGTTTCGGTGCAACATCGTGGGCCGAAGGGCCTGTACTGCGCTGTATTGTTCTATGTTATATGTTCTTTATCTGTGCACTGACTGGTGTCTCTCAGTCCTCTCTCTCTCAGGGAGATATCTGTACACTGACTGGTGTCTCTCAGTCCCCTCTCTCTCAGGGAGATATCTGTACACTGACTGGTGTCTCTCAGTCCCCTCTCTCTAGTGGTGTCTGATTCGGAGTGAAGTGAGTTCTATTAGACGTCATCGCTGAACAATATCTGTGTGAGGTCACAATGAGAAGGTGGTGATGTCACGTTCTGAGAACAGAATGTGTGACGAGGGCTTCGCGGAGATTTATTTGGGTTTTGCGATAGCATGGATGTGATCGACTAACTCAGTGCGTCAAGGTTTTCGCATTTGTGGTGAGCCAAATTCCGTCTTTCGCTCTGGGGGAAGGTGTCAGAGAGGAACCCTCGCTCTTAACGTCCCATCACTGGAGACTGGTTAATCCGGCAGCTACGAATCCGCGATATCGCCAGGCAGGTTGTTGCGGAGGCCAAGTGCCTTTCTGTTGAGGAACTCGCCTGCCCGCCGTTAGGAGGGGACGGGGGTCGATCGGGGCGACCAGCTAGATGTAGTATATTTAGATTTCCCGGTACGCGCCACGAGATCTATCCACGCGAGCTTAGTGGCCGCCCCCTCGTAGTCAGCAGATTCGGTGCGCCTGAGGGACAGATAGCTGCCGAGGGGAGTGGGGCTGGGAGGGGGGGCAAGGGGGGGCTGGACGAGATGTTTTCAGTATTTCAGGCGGTAATCAGTAATGCACCACAGGTATCGGTCCCTGTGAGGCGAGATCGAGGAGAATGTGTTCATGTCTCCTGGATGAACAGGTGTCAAGCTCGTCGAAACGGATCAAATCCTGAAGGGGATTTGCCAGGGCCGAGACTGAGACGTTGTCTCCACCTCTTCCACCCCCGTCCCGCCCCCTCCCCAGCTGGAGAATCAGGGACACGGGAGGCTCACAGTCTCGGGATACGTGTTCGGCCATTTTGCTCCTGTTGTGCCCTCAATAACGACGCTTGGAGAGTAAACGGTAAAGAAGGTTTTAATAAGCTAAGAACTAGACTGGTGCTGAGACGGGTGCTAACAGCTACGCCGCCCACAAGGCAGCCCCTTATATACGGCTCCCAGATGGGCTGAGCCGGAGGCGGAGTCCCCCAGGGTTGCAAGCCCGGTCTTAAAGGGGACATCACCTTACATGATGACAAGGGTTCAGTGTTACAGTAACCGTTCATCACAGATCCGTAACGGGAGGAATATATTTGCTCAGAGGGTTGTGAATTTTTGGCATTGTCTCTCCCTGAGAGAGACAGGGGACTGAGAGACACCAGTCAGGTTACAGATATCTCCCTGAGAGAGAGAGGGGACTGAGAGACACCAGTCTGTGTACAGATATCTCCCTGAGAGAGAAAGGGGACTGAGAGACACCAGTCAGTGTACAGATATCTCCCTGAGAGAGAGAGGGGACTGAGAGACACCAGTCAGTGTCCAGATATCTCCCTGAGAGAGAGGACTGAGAGACACCAGTCAGTGTACAGATATCTTCCTGAGAGAGAGAGGGGACTGAGAGACACCAGTCAGTGTACAGATATATCCCTGAGAGAGAGAGGACTGAGAGACACCAGTCAGTGTACAGATATCTCCCTGAGAGAGAGAGGGGACTGAGAGACACCAGTCAGTGTACAGATATCTCCCTGAGAGAGAGGGGACTGAGAGACACCAGTCAGTGTACAGATATCTCCCTGAGAGAGAGAGGACTGAGAGACACCAGTCAGTGTACAGATATCTCCCTGAGAGAGAGGGGACTGAGAGACACCAGTCAGTGTACAGCTATCTCCCTGAGAGAGAGAGGGGACGGAGAGACACCAGACAGTGTACAGATATGTCCCTGAGAGAGAGAGAGGACTGAGAGACACCAGTCAGTGCTCAGATATCTCCCTGAGAGAGGACTGAGAGACACAAGTCAGTGTACAGATATCTCCCTGAGAGGGAGAGGACTGGGAGACACCAGTCAGTGTACAGATATCTCCCTGAGAGAGAGAGGGGACTGAGAGATAGCAGTCAGTGTACAGATATCTCCCTGAGAGAGAGAGGGGACTGAGAGACACCAGTCAGTGTACAGATATCTCCCTGAGAGAGAGAGGGGACTGAGAGACACCAGTCAGTGTACAGATATCTCCCTGAGAGAGAGGGGACTGAGAGACACCAGTCAGTGTACAGATATCGCCCTGAGAGAGAGAGGGGACTGAGAGACACTAGTCAGTGTACAGATATCTCCCTGAGAGAGAGGAGACTGAGAGACACCAGTCAGTGTACAGATATCTGCCGGAGAGAGAGAGGACTGAGAGACACCAGTCAGTGTACAGATATCTCCCTGAGAGAGAGAGGACTGAGAGACACCAGTCAGTGTACAGATATCTCCCTGAGAGAGAGGGGACTGAGAGACACCAGTCAGTGTACAGCTATCTCCCTGAGAGAGAGAGGGGACGGAGAGACACCAGACAGTGTACAGCTACCTCCCTGAGAGAGAGAGGGGACTGAGAGACACCAGTCAGTGTACAAATATCTCCCTGAGAGATAGGGGACTGAGAGACACCAGTCAGTGTACAAATATCTCCCTGAGAGAGAGGGGACTGAGAGACACCAGTCAGTGTCCAGATATCTCCCTGAGAGAGAGGGGACTGAGAGACACCAGTCAGTGTATAGATATCTCCCTGAGAGAGAGAGAGGACTGAGAGACAACAGTCAGTGTACAGATATGTCCCTGAGAGAGAGAGGACTGAGAGACACCAGTCAGTGCTCAGATATCTCCCTGAGAGAGGACTGAGAGACACAAGTCAGTGTACAGATATCTCCCTGAGAGGGAGAGGACTGGGAGACACCAGTCAGTGTACAGATATCTCCCTGAGAGAGAGGGGACTGAGAGACACCAGTCAGTGTACAGATATCTCCCTGAGAGAGAGGGGCCTGAGAGACACCAGTCAGTGTACAGATATCTCCCTGAGAGAGAGAGGGGACTGAGAGACACCAGTCAGTGTACAGATATCTCCCTGAGAGAGAGAGAGGACTGAGAGACAACAGTCAGTGTACAGATATGTCCCTGAGAGAGAGAGGACTGAGAGACACCAGTCAGTGCTCAGATATCTCCCTGAGAGAGGACTGAGAGACACAAGTCAGTGTACAGATATCTCCCTGAGAGGGAGAGGACTGAGAGACACCAGTCAGTGTACAGATATCTCCCTGAGAGAGAGGGGACTGAGAGACACCAGTCAGTGTACAGATATCGCCCTGAGAGAGAGAGGGGACTGAGAGACACTAGTCAGTGTACAGATATCTCCCTGAGAGAGAGGAGACTGAGAGACACCAGTCAGTGTACAGATATCTCCCTGAGAGAGAGAGGACTGAGAGACACCAGTCAGTGTACAGATATCTCCCTGAGAGAGAGAGGACTGAGAGACACCAGTCAGTGTTTAGATATCTCCCTGAGGGAGAGGGGACTGAGAGACACCAGTCAGTGGACATATATCTCCCTGAGAGAGGACTGAGAGACACAAGTCAGTGTACAGATATCTCCCTGAGAGGGAGAGGACTGAGAGACACCAGTCAGTGTACAGATATCTCCCTGAGAGAGAGGGGACTGAGAGACACCAGTCAGTGTACAGATATCGCCCTGAGAGAGAGAGGGGACTGAGAGACACTAGTCAGTGTACAGATATCTCCCTGAGAGAGAGGAGACTGAGAGACACCAGTCAGTGTACAGATATCTCCCTGAGAGAGAGGAGACTGAGAGACACCAGTCAGTGTACAGATATCTCCCTGAGAGAGAGAGGACTGAGAGACACCAGTCAGTGTTTAGATATCTCCCTGAGAGAGAGGGGACTGAGAGACACCAGTCAGTGTACAGATATCTCCCTGAGAGAGAGGGGCCTGAGAGACACCAGTCAGTGTACAGATATCTCCCTGAGAGAGAGAGGGGACTGAGAGACACCAGTCAGTGTACAGATATCTCCCTGAGAGAGAGGGGACTGAGAGACACCAGTCAGTGCACAGATATCTCCCTGAGAGGGAGAGGGGACTGAGAGACACCAGTCAGTGTACAGATATCTCCCTGAGAGAGAGGAGACTGAGACACACCAGTCAGTGTACATAGAATCATAGAAGTTTACAGCATGGAAACAGGCCCTTCGGCCCAACCAGTCCATGCCGCCCAGTTTTTTACCATTAAGCTAGTCCCAGTTGCCCGCACTTGGCCCATAACCCTCTATACCCATCTTACCCATGTAACCATCTAAATGCTTTTTGAAAGACACAATTGTACCCGCTTCTACTACTACCTCTGGCAGCCCATTCCAGACACTCACTACCCTCTGAGTGAAGAAATTGCCCCTCTGGGCCCTTCTGAATCTCTCCCCTCTCACCTTAAACCTATGCCCTCTAGTTTTAGACTCCCCTACCTTTGGGAAAAGATGTTGACTATCTACCTTATCTATGCCCCTCATTATTTTATAGACCTCTATAAGATCACCCCTAAGCCTCCTACGCTCCAGGGAAAAAAGTCCCAGTCTATCCAGCCTCTCCTTATAACTCAAACCATCAAGTCCCGGCAACATCCTAGTAAATCTTTTCTGCACTCTTTCTAGTTTAATAATATCCTTTCTATAATAGGGTGACCAGAACTGCACACAGTATTCCAAGTGTGGCCGTACCAATGTCTTGTACAACTTCAACAAGACGTCCCAACTCCTATATTCAATGTTCTGACCAATGAAACCAAGCATGCCGAATGCCTTCTTCACCACCCTGTCCACCTGCGACTCCACCTTCAAGGAGCTATGAACCTGTACTCCTAGATCTCTTTGTTCTATAACTCTCCCCAACGCCATACCATTAACTGAGTAGGTCCTGGCCTGATTCGATCTGCCAAAATGCATCACCTCACATTTATCTAAATTAAACTCCATCTGCCATTCGTCGGCCCACTGGCCTAATTGATCAAGATCCCGTTGCAATCCTAGATAACCTTCTTCACTATCCACTGTGCCACCAATCTTGGTGTCATCTGCAAACTTACTAACCATGCCTCCTAAATTCTCATCCAAATCATTAATATAAATCACAAATAACAGTGGACCCAGCACCGATCCCTGAGGCACACCACTGGTCACAGGCCTCCAGTTTGAAAAACAACCCTCTACAACCACCCTCTGCCTTCTGTCGTCCAGCCAATTTTGAATCCAATTGGCAACCTTACCCTGGATCCCGTGAGCTTTAACCTTCTGCAACAACCTACCATGCGGTACCTTGTCAAAGGCTTTGCTAAAGTCCATGTAGACAACGTCTACTGCACTACCCTCATCTACCTTCTTGGTCACTCCCTCAAAAAACTCAATCAAATTTGTGAGACATGATTTTCCACACACAAAGCCATGCTGACTGCCCCGAATCAGTCCTTGCCTCTCTAAATGCTTGTAGATCCTGTCTCTCAGAATACCTTCTAGCAACTTACCTACTACAGACGTTAGGCTCACCGGTCTGTAGTTCCCAGGCTTTTCCCTGCTGCCCTTCTTAAACAAGGGCACAACATTCGCCACTCTCCAATCTTCAGGCACCTCACCTGTGGCTGCCGATGATTCAAATATCTCGGTTAGGGGACCCGCAATTTCCTCCCTAGCCTCCCACAACATCCTGGGATACATTTCATCAGGTCCCGGGGATTTATCTACCTTGATGCGCTTTAAGACTTCCAGCACCTCCTCCTCTGTAATATGCACACTTCTCAAGACATCACTATTTATTTCCCTTAGTTTCCTAACATCCATGCCTTTCTCCACCGTGAATACCGATGAGAAATATTCATTCAGGATCTCACCCAACTCTTGTGGCTCTGCACATAGATGCCCTTGTTGATCCTTAAGAGGCCCTACTCTGTCCCTAGTTACTCTTTTCCCCTTTATGTATCTGTAGAATCTCTTTGGATTCTCCCTTGCATTATTTGCCAAAGCAATTTCATGTCCCCTTTTTGCCCTCCTGATTTCCCTCTTAACTCTATTTCGACAATCTCTATACTCTTCAAGGGATCCACTTGATCCCAGTTGCTTATGTACGTCATATGCCTCCTTCTTCTTTTTGACCAGAGTCTCAATATCTCGAGTCATCCAGGGTTCCCTACTTCTACCAGCCTTGCCCTTCACTCTAAAGGGAATGTGCTTACCCTGCACCCTGGTTAACACATTTTTAAAAGCCTCCCATTTACCAGCCGTCCCTTTGTCTGCCAATAGTCTCCCCCAATCTACCTCTGCAAGTTCCTGTCTGATACCATCAAAATTGGCCTTGCCCCAATTAAGAATTTTAACTCTTGGGCCAGACCTATCATTCTCCATAGCTATCTTAAAACTAATGGAATTATGGTCACTTGTCCCAAAGTGATCCCTCACTAGCACTTCTGTCACTTGCCCTTCCTTATTTCCCAAGACGAGGTCAAGTTTTGCCCCCTCTCTAGTCGGTCCATCCACATACTGAATGAGAAATTCCTCCTGAATACACTTAACAAATTTCCCTCCATCCAAGCCCCTAATGCTATGGCTGTCCCAGTCAATGTTGGGAAAGTTAAAGTCCCCTACTACTACCACCCTATTATTCTTGCAGCTATCTGTAATCTCCTTACATATTTGCTCCTCAATTTCCCGCTGACTATTTGGGGGCCTGTAGTACAGTCCTACCAAGGTGATCTCTCCCTTCTTATTTTTCAGTTCCACCCATATACACTCAGTGGGCGAACCCTCGGATATATCCCCTCTAAGTACTGCCGTGATGTTCTCCCTAATCAAAAACGCCACTCCCCCTCCTCTCTTACCTCCTGTTCTCTCCTTTCTATAGCATCTGTACCCCGGAACATTGAGCTGCCAGTCCTGCCCCTCCCTTAGCCATGTTTCAGTCATAGCTATAATATCCCAGTCCAATGTGCCCGTCCATGCCCTGAGTTCATCCGCTTTGCCCGTCAGGCCCCTTGCATTGAAATAAATGCAGTTTAATATCTCCCTGAGAGAGAGAGGGGACTGAGAGACACCAGTCAGTGTACAGATATCTCCCTGAGAGAGAGAGAGGGGACTGAGAGACACCAGTCAGTGTACAGATATCTCCCTGAGAGAGAGGGGACTGAGAGACACCAGTCAGTGTACAGATATCTCCCTGAGAGGGAGAGGGGACTGAGAGACACCAGTCAGTGTACAGATATCTCCCTGAGAGAGAGGAGGCTGAGACACACCAGTCAGTGTACAGATATCTCCCTGAGAGAGAGGGGACTGAGAGACACCAGTCAGTGTACAGATATCTCCCTGAGAGAGAGGGGACTGAGAGACACCAGTCAGTGTACAGATATCTCCCTGAGAGGGAGAGGGGACTGAGAGACACCAGTCAGTGTACAGATATCTCCCTGAGAGAGAGGAGACTGAGAGACACCAGTCAGTGTACAGATATCTCCCTGAGGGAGAGAGGGGACTGAGAGACACCAGTCAGTGTACAGATATCACCCTGAGAGAGAGAGGGGACTGAGAGACACCAGTCAGTGTACAGATATCTCCCTGAGAGAGAGGGGGGACTGAGAGACACCGGTCAGTGTACAGATATCTCCCTGAGAGCGAGAGGACTGAGAGACACCAGTCAGTGTACAGATATCTCCCTGAGAGAGAGGGGACTGAGAGACACCAGTCAGTGTACAGATATCTCCCTGAGAGAGAGGACTGAGAGACACCAGTCAGTGTACAGATATCTCCCTGAGAGAGAGAGGACTGAGAGACACCAGTCAGTGTACAGATATCTCCCTGAGAGGGGGGACTGAGAGACACCAGTCAGTGTACAGATATCTCCCTGAGAGAGAGGACTGAGAGACACCAGTCAGTGTACAGATATCTCCCTAAGAGGGGGGACTGAGAGACACCAGTCAGTGTACAGATATCTCCCTGAGAGAGAGGACTGAGAGACACCAGTCAGTGTACAGATATCTCCCTGAGAGAGAGAGGGGACTGAGAGACACCAGTCAGTGTACAGATATCTCCCTGAGAGAGAGGGGACTGAGAGACACCAGTCAGTGTACAGATATCTCCCTGAGAGAGGGGAATGAGAGATGCCAGTCAGTGTACAGATATCTCCCTGAGAGAGAGGGGGGACTGAGAGACACCAGTCAGTGTACAGATATCTCCCTGAGAGAGAGGGGACTGAGAGACACCAGTCAGTGTACAGATATCTCCCTGAGAGAGATAGGGGACTGAGAGACACCAGTCAGTGTACAGATATCTCCCTGAGAGAGAGAGGGGACTGAGAGACACCAGTCAGTGTACAGATATCTCCCTGAGAGAGAGGGGACTGAGAGACACCAGTCAGTGTACAGATATCTCCCTGAGAGAGAGAGGGGAATGAGAGATACCAGTCAGTGTACAGATATCTCCCTGAGAGAGAGGGGGGATTGAGAGACACCAGTCAGTGTACAGATATCTCCCTGAGAGAGAGGGGACTGAGAGACACCAGTCAGTGTACAGATATCTCCCTGAGAGAGAGAGGGGAATGAGAGATACCAGTCAGTGTACAGATATCTCCCTGAGAGAGAGGGGGGACTGAGAGACACCAGTCAGTGTACAGATATCTCCCTGAGAGAGAGGGGACTGAGAGACACCAGTCAGTGTACAGATATCTCCCTGAGAGAGAGGGGACTGAGAGACACCAGTCAGTGTACAGATATCTCCCTGAGAGAGGGGAATGAGAGATACCAGTCAGTGTACAGATATCTCCCTGAGAGAGAGGGGACTGAGAGACACCAGTCAGTGTACAGATATCTCCCTGAGAGAGAGGGGACTGAGAGACACCAGTCAGTGTACAGATACCTCCCTGAGAGAGAGGGGACTGGGAGACTCCAGTCAGTGTATAGATATCTCCCTGAGAGAGAGAGGGGACTGGGAGACACCAGTCAGTGTACAGATATCCCACTGAGAGAGAGGGGACTGAGAGACACCAGTCAGTGTACAGATATCTCCCTGAGAGAGAGGGGACTGGGAGACTCCAGTCAGTGTACAGATATCTCCCTGAGAGAGAGGGGACTGAGAGACACCAGTCAGTGTACAGATATCTCCCTGAGAGAGAGAGGGGACTGGGAGACACCAGTCAGTGTACAGATATCTCCCTGAGAGAGAGGGGGCTGAGAGACACCAGTCAGTGTACAGATATCTCCCTGAGAGAGAGGGGACTGAGAGACACCAGTCAGTGTACAGATATCCCCCTGAGAGAGAGGGGACTGAGATACACCAGTCAGTGTACAGTTATCTCCCTGAGAGAGAGAGGGGACTGGGAGACACCAGTCAGTGTACAGATATCTCCCTGAGAGAGAGAGGGGACTGAGAGACACCAGTCAGTGTACTGATATCTCCCTGAGAGAGAGAGGGGACTGAGAGGCACCAGTCAGTGTACAGATATCTCCCTGAGAGAGAGGGGGGACTGAGAGACACCAGTCAGTGTACAGATATCTCCCTGAGAGAGAGAGGGGAGACTGAGAGACACCAGTCAGTGTACAGATATCTCCCTGAGAGAGAGGGGACTGAGAGACACCAGTCAGTGTACAGATATCTCCCTGAGAGAGAGAGGGGACTGAGAGACACCAGTCAGTGTACAGATATCTCCCTGAGAGAGAGGGGACTGAGAGACACCAGTCAGTGTACAGATATCTCCCTGAGAGAGAGAGGGGAATGAGAGATACCAGTCAGTGTACAGATATCTCCCTGAGAGAGAGGGGACTGAGAGACACCAGTCAGTGTACAGATATCTCCCTGAGAGAGAGAGGGGAATGAGAGATACCAGTCAGTGTACAGATATCTCCCGGAGAGAGAGAGGGGACTGAGAGACACCAGTCAGTGTACAGATATCTCCCTGAGAGAGAGAGGGGACTGGGAGACACCAGTCAGTGTACAGATATCGCCATCAGAGAGGGAGGGGACTGAGAGACACCAGCCAGTGTACAGATATCTCCCTGAGAGAGAGGGGACTGAGAGACACCAGTCAGTGTACAGATAGCTCCCTGGGAGAGAGGGGACTGAGAGACACCAGTCAGTGTACAGATATCTCCCTGAGATAGAGAGGGGACTGAGAGACACCAGTCAGTGTACAGATATCTCCCTGAGAGAGAGAGAGAGAGACACCAGTCAGTGTACAGATATCTCCCTGAGAGAGAGGGGACTGAGAGACACCAGTCAGTGTACAGATATCTCCCTGAGAGAGAGAGGGGACTGAGAGACACCAGTCAGTGTACAGATATCTCCCTGAGACAGAGGACTGAGAGACACCAGTCAGTGTACAGATATCTCCCTGAGAGAGAGAGGTCTGAGAGACACCAGTCAGTGTACAGATATCTCCCTGAGAGAGAGCGAGGACTGAGAGACACCAGTCAGTGTACAGATATCTCCCTGAGAGAGAGAGGGGACTGAGAGACACCAGTCAGTGTACAGATATCTCCCTGAGAGAGAGGGGACTGAGAGACACCAGTCAGTGTACAGATATCTCCCTGAGAGAGAGGGGACTGAGGGACACCAGTCAGTGTACAGATATCTCCCTGAGAGAGAGAGGACTGAGAGACACCAGTCAGTGTACAGATATCTCCCTGAGAGAGAGGGGACTGAGAGACACCAGTCAGTGTACAGATATCCCCCTGAGAGAGAGGGGACTGAGAGACACCAGTCAGTGTACAGATATCTCCCTGAGAGGGGGGACTGAGAGACACCAGTCAGTGCACAGATATCTCCCTGAGAGAGAGTGGGGGACTGAGAGACACCAGTCAGTGTACAGATATCACCCTGAGAGAGAGAGAGGACTGAGAGACACCAGTCAGTGTACAGATATCTCCCTGAGAGAGAGGGGACTGAGAGACACCAGTCAGTGTACAGATAGCTCCCTGGGAGAGAGGGGACTGAGAGACACCAGTCAGTGTACAGATATCTCCCTGAGAGAGAGAGGGGACTGAGAGACACCAGTCAGTGTACAGATATCTCCCTGAGAGAGAGAGAGAGAGACACCAGTCAGTGTACAGATATCTCCCTGAGAGAGAGGGGACTGAGAGACACCAGTCAGTGTACAGATATCTCCCTGAGAAAGAGAGGGGACTGAGAGACACCAGTCAGTGTACAGATATCTCCCTGAGACAGAGGACTGAGAGACACCAGTCAGTGTACAGATATCTCCCTGAGAGAGAGAGGACTGAGAGACACCAGTCAGTGTACAGATATCTCCCTGAGAGAGAGAGGACTGAGAGACACCAGTCAGTGTACAGATATCTCCCTGAGAGAGAGAGGGGACTGAGAGACACCAGTCAGTGTACAGATATCTCCCTGAGAGAGAGGGGACTGAGAGACACCAGTCAGTGTACAGATATCTCCCTGAGAGAGAGGGGACTGAGGGACACCAGTCAGTGTACAGATATCTCCCTGAGAGAGAGAGGACTGAGAGACACCAGTCAGTGTACAGATATCTCCCTGAGAGAGAGGGGACTGAGAGACACCAGTCAGTGTACAGATATCCCCCTGAGAGAGAGAGGGGACTGAGAGACACCAGTCAGTGTACAGATATCTCCCTGAGAGAGAGAGGGGACTGAGAGACACCAGTCAGTGTACAGATATCTCCCTGAGAGAGAGAGGACTGAGAGACAACAGTCAGTGTACAGATATCTCCCTGAAAGGGGGGACTGAGAGACACCAGTCAGTGCACAGATATCTCCCTGAGAGAGAGTGGGGGACTGAGAGACACCAGTCAGTGTACAGATATCACCCTGAGAGAGAGAGAGGACTGAGAGACACCAGTCAGTGTACAGATATCTCTCTGAGAGAGAGGGGACTGAGAGACACCAGTCAGTGTACAGATATCTCTATGAGAGAGAGAGGGGACTGAGAGACACCAGTCAGTGTACAGATATCTCCCTGAGAGAGAGAGGGGACTGAGAGACACCAGTCAGTGTACAGATAGCTCCCTGAGAGAGAGGGGACTGAGAGACACCAGTCAGTGTACAGATATCTCCCTGAGACAGAGAGGGGACTGAGAGACACCAGTCAGTGTACAGATATCTCCCTGAGAGAGAGGGGACTGAGAGACACCAGTCAGTGTACAGATATCTCCCTGAGACAGAGAGAGGACTGAGAGACACCAGTCAGTGTACAGATATCTCCCTGGGAGAGAGGACTGAGAGACACCAGTCTGTGTGCAGATATCTCCCTGAGAGAGGGGGGACTGGGAGACACCAGTCAGTGTACAGATATCTCCCTGAGAGAGAGGGGACTGAGAGACACCAGTCAGTGTACAGATATCTCCCTGAGAGAGAGGGGACTGAGAGACACCAGTCAGTGTACAGATATCTCCCTGAGAGAGAGGGGACTGAGAGACACCAGTCAGTGTACAGATATCTACCTGGGACAGAGGACTGAGAGACACCAGTCTGTGTGCAGATATCTCCCTGAGAGAGGGGGGACTGGGAGACACCAGTCAGTGTACAGATATCTCCCTGAGAGAGAGGGGACTGAGAGACACCAGTCAGTGTACAGATATCCCCCTGAGAGAGAGAGGGGACTGAGAGACACCAGTCAGTGTACAGATATCTCCCTGAGAGAGAGAGGGGACTGAGAGACACCAGTCAGTGTACAGATATCTCCCTGAGAGAGAGAGGACTGAGAGACACCAGTCAGTGTACAGATATCTCCCTGAAAGGGGGGACTGAGAGACACCAGTCAGTGCACAGATATCTCCCTGAGAGAGAGTGGGGGACTGAGAGACACCAGTCAGTGTACAGATATCACCCTGAGAGAGAGAGAGGACTGAGAGACACCAGTCAGTGTACAGATATCTCTCTGAGAGAGAGGGGACTGAGAGACACCAGTCAGTGTACAGATATCTCTATGAGAGAGAGAGGGGACTGAGAGACACCAGTCAGTGTACAGATATCTCCCTGAGAGAGAGAGGGGACTGAGAGACACCAGTCAGTGTACAGATAGCTCCCTGAGAGAGAGGGGACTGAGAGACACCAGTCAGTGTACAGATATCTCCCTGAGACAGAGAGGGGACTGAGAGACACCAGTCAGTGTACAGATATCTCCCTGAGAGAGAGGGGACTGAGAGACACCAGTCAGTGTACAGATATCTCCCTGAGACAGAGAGGGGACTGAGAGACACCAGTCAGTGTACAGATATCTCCCTGGGAGAGAGGACTGAGAGACACCAGTCTGTGTGCAGATATCTCCCTGAGAGAGGGGGGACTGGGAGACACCAGTCAGTGTACAGATATCTCCCTGAGAGAGAGGGGACTGAGAGACACCAGTCAGTGTACAGATATCTCCCTGAGAGAGAGGGGACTGAGAGACACCAGTCAGTGTACAGATATCTCCCTGAGAGAGAGGGGACTGAGAGACACCAGTCAGTGTACAGATATCTACCTGGGAGAGAGGACTGAGAGACACCAGTCTGTGTGCAGATATCTCCCTGAGAGAGGGGGGACTGGGAGACACCAGTCAGTGTACAGATATCTCCCTGAGAGAGAGGGGAATGAGAGACACCAGTCAGTGTACAGATATCTCACTGAGAGAGAGGGGACTGAGAGACACCAGTCAGTGTACAGATATCTCCCTGAGAAAGAGAGGACTGAGAGACACCAGTCAGTGTACAGATATCTCCCTGAGAGAGAGGGGACTGAGAGACACCAGTCAGTGTACAGATATCTCCCTGGGAGAGAGGACTGAGAGACACCAGTCAGTGTACAGATATCTCCCTGAGAGAGAGGGGACTGAGGGACACCAGTCAGTGTACAGATATCTCCCTGAGAGAGAGAGGACTGAGAGACACCAGTCAGTGTACAGATATCTCCCTGAGAGGGGGGACTGAGAGACACCAGTCAGTGCACAGATATCTCCCTGAGAGAGAGTGGGGGACTGAGAGACACCAGTCAGTGTACAGATATCACCCTCAGAGAGAGAGAGAGGACTGAGAGACACCAGTCAGTGTACAGATATCTCCCTGAGAGAGAGAGGGGACTGGGAGACACCAGTCAGTGTACAGATATCTCCCTGAGAGAAAGGGGACTGAGAGACACCAGTCAGTGTACAGATAGCTCCCTGGGAGAGAGGGGACTGAGAGACACCAGTCAGTGTACAGATATCTCCCTGAGACAGAGGACTGAGAGACACCAGTCAGTGTACAGATATCTCCCTGACAGAGAGAGGACTGAGAGACACCAGTCAGTGTACAGATATATCCCTGAGAGAGAGAGGACTGAGAGACACCAGTCAGTGTACAGATATCTCCCTGAGAGAGAGAGGGGACTGAGAGACACCAGTCAGTGTACAGATATCTCCCTGAGAGAGAGAGGACTGAGAGACACCAGTCAGTGTACAGATATCCCCCTGAGAGAGAGAGGGGACTGAGAGACACCAGTCAGTGTACAGATATCTCCCTGAGAGAGAGAGGGGACTGAGAGACACCAGTCAGTGTACAGATATCTCCCTGAGAGAGAGAGGACTGAGAGACACCAGTCAGTGTACAGATATCTCCCTGAAAGGGGGGACTGAGAGACACCAGTCAGTGCACAGATATCTCCCTGAGAGAGAGTGGGGGACTGAGAGACACCAGTCAGTGTACAGATATCACCCTGAGAGAGAGGGAGGACTGAGAGACACCAGTCAGTGTACAGATATCTCTCTGAGAGAGAGGGGACTGAGAGACACCAGTCAGTGTACAGATATCTCTATGAGAGAGAGAGGGGACTGAGAGACACCAGTCAGTGTACAGATATCTCCCTGAGAGAGAGAGGGGACTGAGAGACACCAGTCAGTGTACAGATAGCTCCCTGAGAGAGAGGGGACTGAGAGACACCAGTCAGTGTACAGATATCTCCCTGAGACAGAGAGGGGACTGAGAGACACCAGTCAGTGTACAGATATCTCCCTGAGAGAGAGAGGACTGAGAGACACCAGTCAGTGTACAGATATCTCCCTGAGACAGAGAGGGGACTGAGAGACACCAGTCAGTGTACAGATATCTCCCTGGGAGAGAGGACTGAGAGACACCAGTCTGTGTGCAGATATCTCCCAGAGAGAGGGGGGACTGGGAGACACCAGTCAGTGTACAGATATCTCCCAGAGAGAGAGGGGACTGAGAGACACCAGTCAGTGTACAGATATCTCCCTGAGAGAGGGGGGACTGAGAGACACCAGTCAGTGTACAGATATCTCCCTGAGAGAGAGGGGACTGAGAGACACCAGTCAGTGTACAGATATCTCCCTGGGAGAGAGGACTGAGAGACACCAGTCTGTGTGCAGATATCTCCCTGAGAGAGAGAGGGGACTGAGAGACACCAGTCAGTGTACAGATATCTCCCTGGGAGAGAGGACTGAGAGACACCAGTCAGTGTACAGATATCTCCCTGAGAGAGAGGGGACTGAGGGACACCAGTCAGTGTACAGATATCTCCCTGAGAGAGAGGGGACTGGGAGACACCAGTCAGTGTACAGATATCTCCCTGAGAGAGAGAGGGGACTGAGAGACACCAGTCAGTGTACAGATATCTCCCTGAGAGAGAGAGGGGACTGAGAGACACCAGTCAGTGTACAGATATCTCCCTGAGAGAGAGAGGGGACTGAGAGACACCAGTCAGTGTACAGATATCTCCCTGAGAGAGAGGGGACTGAGAGAAACCAGTCAGTGTACAGATATACCCCTGAGAGAGAGGGGACTGAGAGACACCAGTCAGTGTACAGATATCTCCCTGAGAGGGGGGACTGAGAGACACCAGTCAGTGCACAGATATCTCCCTGAGAGAGAGTGGGGGACTGAGAGACACCAGTCAGTGTACAGATATCACCCTGAGAGAGAGAGAGGACTGAGAGACACCAGTCAGTGTACAGATATCTCCCTGAGAGAGAGAGGGGACTGGGAGACACCAGTCAGTGTACAGATATCTCCATGCGAGACAGAGGTGACTGAGAGACACCAGTCAGTGTACAGATATCTCCCTGAGAGAGAGGGGACTGAGAGACACCAGTCAGTGTACAGATAGCTCCCTGGGAGAGAGGGGACTGAGAGACACCAGTCAGTGTACAGATATCTCCCTGAGAGAGAGGGGACTGAGAGACACCAGTCAGTGTACAGATATCTCCCTGAGACAGAGGACTGAGAGACACCAGTCAGTGTACAGATATCTCCCTGAGAGAGAGAGGACTGAGAGACACCAGTCAGTGTACAGATATCTCCCTGAGAGAGAGAGGACTGAGAGACACCAGTCAGTGTACAGATATCCCCCTGAGAGAGAGAGGGGACTGAGAGACACCAGTCAGTGTACAGATATCTCCCTGAGAGAGAGGGGACTGAGAGACACCAGTCAGTGTACAGATATCCCCCTGAGAGAGAGGGGACTGAGAGACACCAGTCAGTGTACAGATATCTCCCTGAGAGGGGGGACTGAGAGACACCAGTCAGTGCACAGATATCTCCCTGAGAGAGAGTGGGGGACTGAGAGACACCAGTCTGTGTGCAGATATCTCCCTGAGAGAGAGAGGGGACTGAGAGACACCAGTCAGTGTACAGATATCTCCCTGAGAAAGAGAGGACTGAGAGACACCAGTCAGTGTACAGATATCTCCCTGAGAGAGAGAGGACTGAGAGACACCAGTCTGTGTGCAGATATCTCCCTGAGAGAGAGGGGACTGAGAGACACCAGTCAGTGTACAGATATCTCCCTGAGAGAGAGAGGGGACTGAGAGACAACAGTCAGTGTACAGATATCTCCCTGAGAGAGAGGGGACTGAGAGACACCAGTCAGTGTACAGATATCTCCCTGAGAGAGAGAGGACTGAGAGACAGCAGTCAGTGTACAGATATCTCCATGAGAGAGAGAGGGGTCTGAGAGACACCAGTCAGTGTACAGATATCTCCCTGAGAGAGAGGGGACTGGGAGACACCAGTCAGTGTACAGATATCCCCCTGAGAGAGGGGACTGAGAGACACCAGTCAGTGTACAGATATCTCCATGATAGAGAGGGGACTGAGAGACACCAGTCAGTGTGCAGATATCTCCCTGAGTGAGAGAGGGGACTGAGAGACACCAGTCAGTGTACAGATATCTCCCTGATAGAGAGGGGACTGAGAGACACCAGTCAGTGTGCAGACATCTCCCTGAGAGAGAGAGGGGACTGAGAGACACCAGTCAGTATACAGATATCTCCCTGAGAGAGAGAGGACTGAGAGTCACCAGTCAGTGTGCAGATATCTCCCTGAGAGAGGGGACTGAGAGACACCAGTCAGTATACAGATATCTCCCTGAGAGAGAGAGGACTGAGAGTCACCAGTCAGTGTGCAGATATCTCCCTGAGAGAGGGGACTGAGAGACACCAGTCAGTGTACAGATATCTCCCTGATAGAGAGGGGACTGAGAGACACCAGTCAGTGTGCAGATATCTCCCTGAGAGAGAGAGGGGACTGAGAGACACCAGTCAGTATACAGATATCTCCCTGAGAGAGAGAGGACTGAGAGACACCAGTCAGTGTACAGATATCTCCCTGAGAGAGAGAGGGGACTGAGAGACACCAGTCAGTGTACAGATATCTCCCTGAGAGAGAGAGGGGACTGAGAGACACCAGTCAGTGTACAGATATCTCCCTGAGAGAGAGGGGACTGAGAGACACCAGTCAGTGTACAGATATCTCCCTGAGACAGAGAGAGGACTGAGAGACACCAGTCAGTGTACAGATATCTCCCTGGGAGAGAGGACTGAGAGACACCAGTCTGTGTGCAGATATCTCCCTGAGAGAGGGGGGACTGGGAGACACCAGTCAGTGTACAGATATCTCCCTGAGAGAGAGGGGACTGAGAGACACCAGTCAGTGTACAGATATCTCCCTGAGAGAGAGGGGACTGAGAGACACCAGTCAGTGTACAGATATCTCCCTGAGAGAGAGGGGACTGAGAGACACCAGTCAGTGTACAGATATCTCCCTGAGAGAGAGAGGGGACTGGGAGACACCAGTCAGTGTACAGATATCTCCATGCGAGACAGAGGTGACTGAGAGACACCAGTCAGTGTACAGATATCTCCCTGAGAGAGAGGGGACTGAGAGACACCAGTCAGTGTACAGATAGCTCCCTGGGAGAGAGGGGACTGAGAGACACCAGTCAGTGTACAGATATCTCCCTGAGATAGAGAGGGGACTGAGAGACACCAGTCAGTGTACAGATATCTCCCTGAGAGAGAGAGAGAGAGACACACCAGTCAGTGTACAGATATCTCCCTGAGAGAGAGGGGACTGAGAGACACCAGTCAGTGTACAGATATCTCCCTGAGACAGAGGACTGAGAGACACCAGTCAGTGTACAGATATCTCCCTGAGAGAGAGAGGACTGAGAGACACCAGTCAGTGTACAGATATCTCCCTGAGAGAGAGAGGACTGAGAGACACCAGTCAGTGTACAGATATCCCCCTGAGAGAGAGAGGGGACTGAGAGACACCAGTCAGTGTACAGATATCTCCCTGAGAGAGAGGGGACTGAGAGACACCAGTCAGTGTACAGATATCCCCCTGAGAGAGAGGGGACTGAGAGACACCAGTCAGTGTACAGATATCTCCCTGAGAGGGGGGACTGAGAGACACCAGTCAGTGCACAGATATCTCCCTGAGAGAGAGTGGGGGACTGAGAGACACCAGTCTGTGTGCAGATATCTCCCTGAGAGAGAGAGGGGACTGAGAGACACCAGTCAGTGTACAGATATCTCCCTGAGAAAGAGAGGACTGAGAGACACCAGTCAGTGTACAGATATCTCCCTGAGAGAGAGAGGACTGAGAGACACCAGTCTGTGTGCAGATATCTCCCTGAGAGAGAGGGGACTGAGAGACACCAGTCAGTGTACAGATATCTCCCTGAGAGAGAGAGGGGACTGAGAGACAAAAGTCAGTGTACAGATATCTCCCTGAGAGAGAGGGGACTGAGAGACACCAGTCAGTGTACAGATATCTCCCTGAGAGAGAGAGGACTGAGAGACAGCAGTCAGTGTACAGATATCTCCATGAGAGAGAGAGGGGTCTGAGAGACACCAGTCAGTGTACAGATATCTCCCTGAGAGAGAGGGGACTGGGAGACACCAGTCAGTGTACAGATATCCCCCTGAGAGAGAGAGGGGACTGAGAGACACCAGTCAGTGTACAGATATCTCCATGATAGAGAGGGGACTGAGAGACACCAGTCAGTGTGCAGATATCTCCCTGAGTGAGAGAGGGGACTGAGAGACACCAGTCAGTGTACAGATATCTCCCTGATAGAGAGGGGACTGAGAGACACCAGTCAGTGTGCAGACATCTCCCTGAGAGAGAGAGGGGACTGAGAGACACCAGTCAGTATACAGATATCTCCCTGAGAGAGAGAGGACTGAGAGTCACCAGTCAGTGTGCAGATATCTCCCTGAGAGAGGGGACTGAGAGACACCAGTCAGTATACAGATATCTCCCTGAGAGAGAGAGGACTGAGAGTCACCAGTCAGTGTGCAGATATCTCCCTGAGAGAAGGGACTGAGAGACACCAGTCAGTGTACAGATATCTCCCTGATAGAGAGGGGACTGAGAGACACCAGTCAGTGTGCAGATATCTCCCTGAGAGAGAGAGGGGACTGAGAGACACCAGTCAGTATACAGATATCTCCCTGAGAGAGAGAGGACTGAGAGACACCAGTCAGTGTACAGATATCTCCCTGAGAGAGAGAGGGGACTGAGAGACACCAGTCAGTGTACAGATATCTCCCTGAGAGAGAGAGGGGACTGAGAGACACCAGTCAGTGTACAGATATCTCCCTGAGAGAGAGGGGACTGAGAGACACCAGTCAGTGTACAGATATCTCCCTGAGACAGAGAGAGGACTGAGAGACACCAGTCAGTGTACAGATATCTCCCTGGGAGAGAGGACTGAGAGACACCAGTCTGTGTGCAGATATCTCCCTGAGAGAGGGGGGACTGGGAGACACCAGTCAGTGTACAGATATCTCCCTGAGAGAGAGGGGACTGAGAGACACCAGTCAGTGTACAGATATCTCCCTGAGAGAGAGGGGACTGAGAGACACCAGTCAGTGTACAGATATCTCCCTGAGAGAGAGGGGACTGAGAGACACCAGTCAGTGTACAGATATCTACCTGGGAGAGAGGACTGAGAGACACCAGTCTGTGTGCAGATATCTCCCTGAGAGAGGGGGGACTGGGAGACACCAGTCAGTGTACAGATATCTCCCTGAGAGAGAGGGGACTGAGAGACACCAGTCAGTGTACAGATATCCCCCTGAGAGAGAGAGGGGACTGAGAGACACCAGTCAGTGTACAGATATCTCCCTGAAAGGGGGGACTGAGAGACACCAGTCAGTGCACAGATATCTCCCTGAGAGAGAGTGGGGGACTGAGAGACACCAGTCAGTGTACAGATATCACCCTGAGAGAGAGAGAGGACTGAGAGACACCAGTCAGTGTACAGATATCTCTCTTAAAGAGAGGGGACTGAGAGACACCAGTCAGTGTACAGATATCTCTATGAGAGAGAGAGGGGACTGAGAGACACCAGTCAGTGTACAGATATCTCCCTGAGAGAGAGAGGGGACTGAGAGACACCAGTCAGTGTACAGATAGCTCCCTGAGAGAGAGGGGACTGAGAGACACCAGTCAGTGTACAGATATCTCCCTGAGACAGAGAGGGGACTGAGAGACACCAGTCAGTGTACAGATATCTCCCTGAGAGAGAGGGGACTGAGAGACACCAGTCAGTGTACAGATATCTCCCTGAGAGAGAGGGGACTGAGAGACACCAGTCAGTGTACAGATATCTCCCTGGGAGAGAGGACTGAGAGACACCAGTCTGTGTGCAGATATCTCCCTGAGAGAGGGGGGACTGGGAGACACCAGTCAGTGTACAGATATCTCCCTGAGAGAGAGGGGACTGAGAGACACCAGTCAGTGTACAGATATCTCCCTGAGAGAGAGGGGACTGAGAGACACCAGTCAGTGTACAGATATCTCCCTGAGAGAGAGGGGACTGAGAGACACCAGTCAGTGTACAGATATCTACCTGGGAGAGAGGACTGAGAGACACCAGTCTGTGTGCAGATATCTCCCTGAGAGAGGGGGGACTGGGAGACACCAGTCAGTGTACAGATATCTCCCTGAGAGAGAGGGGAATGAGAGACACCAGTCAGTGTACAGATATCTCACTGAGAGAGAGGGGACTGAGAGACACCAGTCAGTGTACAGATATCTCCCTGAGAAAGAGAGGACTGAGAGACACCAGTCAGTGTACAGATATCTCCCTGAGAGAGAGGGGACTGAGAGACACCAGTCAGTGTACAGATATCTCCCTGGGAGAGAGGACTGAGAGACACCAGTCAGTGTACAGATATCTCCCTGAGAGAGAGGGGACTGAGGGACACCAGTCAGTGTACAGATATCTCCCTGAGAGAGAGAGGACTGAGAGACACCAGTCAGTGCACAGATATCTCCCTGAGAGAGAGGGGACTGAGAGACACCAGTCAGTGTACAGATATCCCCCTGAGAGAGAGGGGACTGAGAGACACCAGTCAGTGTACAGATATCTCCCTGAGAGGGGGGACTGAGAGACACCAGTCAGTGCACAGATATCTCCCTGAGAGAGAGTGGGGGACTGAGAGACACCAGTCAGTGTACAGATATCACCCTGAGAGGGAGAGAGAGGACTGAGAGACACCAGTCAGTGTACAGATATCTCCCTGAGAGAGAGAGGGGACTGGGAGACACCAGTCAGTGTACAGATATCTCCATCCGAGAGAGAGGGGACTGAGAGACTCCAGTCAGTGTACAGATATCTCCCTGAGAGAAAGGGGACTGAGAGACACCAGTCAGTGTACAGATAGCTCCCTGGGAGAGAGGGGACTGAGAGACACCAGTCAGTGTACAGATATCTCCCTGAGACAGAGGACTGAGAGACACCAGTCAGTGTACAGATATCTCCCTGAGAGAGAGAGGACTGAGAGACACCAGTCAGTGTACAGATATATCCCTGAGAGAGAGAGGACTGAGAGACACCAGTCAGTGTACAGATATCTCCCTGAGAGAGAGAGGGGACTGAGAGACACCAGTCAGTGTACAGATATCTCCCTGAGAGAGAGAGGACTGAGAGACACCAGTCAGTGTACAGATATCTCCCTGAGAGAGAGGGGACTGAGAGACACCAGTCAGTGTACAGATATCCCCCTGAGAGAGAGAGGGGACTGAGAGACACCAGTCAGTGTACAGATATCTCCCTGAGAGAGAGAGGGGACTGAGAGACACCAGTCAGTGTACAGATATCTCCCTGAGAGAGAGAGGACTGAGAGACACCAGTCAGTGTACAGATATCTCCCTGAAAGGGGGGACTGAGAGACACCAGTCAGTGCACAGATATCTCCCTGAGAGAGAGTGGGGGACTGAGAGACACCAGTCAGTGTACAGATATCACCCTGAGAGAGAGAGAGGACTGAGAGACACCAGTCAGTGTACAGATATCTCTCTGAGAGAGAGGGGACTGAGAGACACCAGTCAGTGTACAGATATCTCTATGAGAGAGAGAGGGGACTGAGAGACACCAGTCAGTGTACAGATATCTCCCTGAGAGAGAGGGGGGACTGAGAGACACCAGTCAGTGTACAGATAGCTCCCTGAGAGAGAGGGGACTGAGAGACACCAGTCAGTGTACAGATATCTCCCTGAGACAGAGAGGGGACTGAGAGACACCAGTCAGTGTACAGATATCTCCCTGAGAGAGAGAGGACTGAGAGACACCAGTCAGTGTACAGATATCTCCCTGAGACAGAGAGGGGACTGAGAGACACCAGTCAGTGTACAGATATCTCCCTGGGAGAGAGGACTGAGAGACACCAGTCTGTGTGCAGATATCTCCCTGAGAGAGGGGGGACTGGGAGACACCAGTCAGTGTACAGATATCTCCCTGAGAGAGAGGGGACTGAGAGACACCAGTCAGTGTACAGATATCTCCCTGAGAGAGGGGGGACTGAGAGACACCAGTCAGTGTACAGATATCTCCCTGAGAGAGAGGGGACTGAGAGACACCAGTCAGTGTACAGATATCTCCCTGGGAGAGAGGACTGAGAGACACCAGTCTGTGTGCAGATATCTCCCTGAGAGAGAGAGGGGACTGAGAGACACCAGTCAGTGTACAGATATCTCCCTGGGAGAGAGGACTGAGAGACACCAGTCAGTGTACAGATATCTCCCTGAGAGAGAGGGGACTGAGGGACACCAGTCAGTGTACAGATATCTCCCTGAGAGAGAGGGGACTGGGAGACACCAGTCAGTGTACAGATATCTCCCTGAGAGAGAGAGGGGACTGAGAGACACCAGTCAGTGTACAGATATCTCCCTGAGAGAGAGAGGGGACTGAGAGACACCAGTCAGTGTACAGATATCTCCCTGAGAGAGAGGGGACTGAGAGAAACCAGTCAGTGTACAGATATACCCCTGAGAGAGAGGGGACTGAGAGACACCAGTCAGTGTACAGATATCTCCCTGAGAGGGGGGACTGAGAGACACCAGTCAGTGCACAGATATCTCCCTGAGAGAGAGTGGGGGACTGAGAGACACCAGTCAGTGTACAGATATCACCCTGAGAGAGAGAGAGGACTGAGAGACACCAGTCAGTGTACAGATATCTCCCTGAGAGAGAGAGGGGACTGGGAGACACCAGTCAGTGTACAGATATCTCCCTGAGAGAGAGGGGACTGAGAGACACCAGTCAGTGTACAGATAGCTCCCTGGGAGAGAGGGGACTGAGAGACACCAGTCAGTGTACAGATATCTCCCTGAGATAGAGAGGGGACTGAGAGACACCAGTCAGTGTACAGATATCTCCCTGAGAGAGAGAGAGAGAGACACACCAGTCAGTGTACAGATATCTCCCTGAGAGAGAGAGGACTGAGAGACACCAGTCAGTGAACAGATATCCCCCTGAGAGAGAGAGGGGACTGAGAGACACCAGTCAGTGTACAGATATCTCCCTGAGAGAGAGGGGACTGAGAGACACCAGTCAGTGTACAGATATCCCCCTGAGAGAGAGGGGACTGAGAGACACCAGTCAGTGTACAGATATCTCCCTGAGAGGGGGGACTGAGAGACACCAGTCAGTGCACAGATATCTCCCTGAGAGAGAGTGGGGGACTGAGAGACACCAGTCTGTGTGCAGATATCTCCCTGAGAGAGAGAGGGGACTGAGAGACACCAGTCAGTGTACAGATATCTCCCTGAGAAAGAGAGGACTGAGAGACACCAGTCTGTGTGCAGATATCTCCCTGAGAGAGAGGGGACTGAGAGACACCAGTCAGTGTACAGATATCTCCCTGAGAGAGAGAGGGGACTGAGAGACAACAGTCAGTGTACAGATATCTCCCTGAGAGAGAGGGGACTGAGAGACACCAGTCAGTGTACAGATATCTCCCTGAGAGAGAGAGGACTGAGAGACAGCAGTCAGTGTACAGATATCTCCATGAGAGAGAGAGGGGTCTGAGAGACACCAGTCAGTGTACAGATATCTCCCTGAGAGAGAGGGGACTGGGAGACACCAGTCAGTGTACAGATATCCCCCTGAGTGAGAGAGGGGACTGAGAGACACCAGTCAGTGTACAGATATCTCCCTGATAGAGAGGGGACTGAGAGACACCAGTCAGTGTGCAGATATCTCCCTGAGAGAGAGAGGGGACTGAGAGACACCAGTCAGTGTACAGATATCTCCCTGATAGAGAGGGGACTGAGAGACACCAGTCAGTGTGCAGACATCTCCCTGAGAGAGAGAGGGGACTGAGAGACACCAGTCAGTATACAGATATCTCCCTGAGAGAGAGAGGACTGAGAGTCACCAGTCAGTGTGCAGATATCTCCCTGAGAGAGGGGACTGAGAGACACCAGTCAGTATACAGATATCTCCCTGAGAGAGAGAGGACTGAGAGTCACCAGTCAGTGTGCAGATATCTCCCTGAGAGAGGGGACTGAGAGACACCAGTCAGTGTACAGATATCTCCCTGATAGAGAGGGGACTGAGAGACACCAGTCAGTGTGCAGATATCTCCCTGAGAGAGAGAGGGGACTGAGAGACACCAGTCAGTATACAGATATCTCCCTGAGAGAGAGAGGACTGAGAGACACCAGTCAGTGTACAGATATCTCCCTGAGAGAGAGAGGGGACTGAGAGACACCAGTCAGTGTACAGATATCTCCCTGAGAGAGAGAGGGGACTGAGAGACACCAGTCAGTGTACAGATATCTCCCTGAGAGAGAGGGGACTGAGAGACACCAGTCAGTGTACAGATATACCCCTGAGAGAGAGGGGACTGAGAGACACCAGTCAGTGTACAGATATCTCCCTGAGAGGGGGGACTGAGAGACACCAGTCAGTGCACAGATATCTCCCTGAGAGAGAGTGGGGGACTGAGAGACACCAGTCAGTGTACAGATATCACCCTGAGAGAGAGAGAGGACTGAGAGACACCAGTCAGTGTACAGATATCTCCCTGAGAGAGAGAGGGGACTGGGAGACACCAGTCAGTGTACAGATATCTCCATCCGAGACAGAGGGGACTGAGAGACACCAGTCAGTGTACAGATATCTCCCTGAGAGAGAGGGGACTGAGAGACACCAGTCAGTGTACAGATAGCTCCCTGGGAGAGAGGGGACTGAGAGACACCAGTCAGTGTACAGATATCTCCCTGAGATAGAGAGGGGACTGAGAGACACCAGTCAGTGTACAGATATCTCCCTGAGAGAGAGAGAGAGAGACACACCAGTCAGTGTACAGATATCTCCCTGAGAGAGAGGGGACTGAGAGACACCAGTCAGTGTACAGATATCTCCCTGAGAGAGAGAGGGGACTGAGAGACACCAGTCAGTGTACAGATATCTCCCTGAGACAGAGGACTGAGAGACACCAGTCAGTGTACAGATATCTCCCTGAGAGAGAGAGGACTGAGAGACACCAGTCAGTGTACAGATATCTCCCTGAGAGAGAGGGGACTGAGAGACACCAGTCAGTGTACAGATATCCCCCTGAGAGAGAGAGGGGACTGAGAGACACCAGTCAGTGTACAGATATCTCCCTGAGAGAGAGGGGACTGAGAGACACCAGTCAGTGTACAGATATCCCCCTGAGAGAGAGGGGACTGAGAGACACCAGTCAGTGTACAGATATCTCCCTGAGAGGGGGGACTGAGAGACACCAGTCAGTGCACAGATATCTCCCTGAGAGAGAGTGGGGGACTGAGAGACACCAGTCTGTGTGCAGATATCTCCCTGAGAGAGAGAGGGGACTGAGAGACACCAGTCAGTGTACAGATATCTCCCTGAGAAAGAGAGGACTGAGAGACACCAGTCAGTGTACAGATATCTCCCTGAGAGAGAGAGGACTGAGAGACACCAGTCTGTGTGCAGATATCTCCCTGAGAGAGAGGGGACTGAGAGACACCAGTCAGTGTACAGATATCTCCCTGAGAGAGAGAGGGGACTGAGAGACAACAGTCAGTGTACAGATATCTCCCTGAGAGAGAGGGGACTGAGAGACACCAGTCAGTGTACAGATATCTCCCTGAGAGAGAGAGGACTGAGAGACAGCAGTCAGTGTACAGATATCTCCATGAGAGAGAGAGGGGTCTGAGAGACACCAGTCAGTGTACAGATATCTCCCTGAGAGAGAGGGGACTGGGAGACACCAGTCAGTGGACAGATATCCCCCTGAGAGAGAGAGGGGACTGAGAGACACCTGTCAGTGTACAGATATCTCCCTGATAGAGAGGGGACTGAGAGACACCAGTCAGTGTGCAGATATCTCCCTGAGAGAGAGAGGGGACTGAGAGACACCAGTCAGTGTACAGATATCTCCCTGATAGAGAGGGGACTGAGAGACACCAGTCAGTGTGCAGACATCTCCCTGAGAGAGAGAGGGGACTGAGAGACACCAGTCAGTATACAGATATCTCCCTGAGAGAGAGAGGACTGAGAGTCACCAGTCAGTGTGCAGATATCTCCCTGAGAGAGGGGACTGAGAGACACCAGTCAGTATACAGATATCTCCCTGAGAGAGAGAGGACTGAGAGTCACCAGTCAGTGTGCAGATATCTCCCTGAGAGAGGGGACTGAGAGACACCAGTCAGTGTACAGATATCTCCCTGATAGAGAGGGGACTGAGAGACACCAGTCAGTGTGCAGATATCTCCCTGAGAGAGAGAGGGGACTGAGAGACACCAGTCAGAACACAGATATCTCCCTGAGAGAGAGAGGACTGAGAGACACCAGTCAGTGTACAGATATCTCCCTGAGAGAGAGAGGGGACTGAGAGACACCAGTCAGTGTACAGATATCTCCCTGAGAGAGAGAGAGGACTAAGAGACACCAGTCAGTGTGCAGATATCTCCCTGAGAGAGAGAGAGGACTGAGAGACACCAGTCAGTGTACAGATATCTCCCTGAGAGACAGGGGACTGAGAGACACCAGTCAGTGTACAGATATCTCCCTGAGAGAGAGGAGACTGAGAGACACCAGTCAGTGTACAGATATCTCCCTGAGAGAGAGAGAGGACTAAGAGACACCAGTCAGTGTGCAGATATCTCCCTGAGAGAGAGAGAGAGGACTGAGAGACACCAGTCAGTGTACAGATATCTCCCTGAGAGAGAGGGGACTGAGAGACACCAGTCAGTGTACAGATATCTCCCTGAGAGAGAGAGGACTGAGAGACACCAGTCAGTGTACAGATATCTCCCTGAGAGAGAGGGGACTGGGAGACACCAGTCAGTGTACAGATATCCCCCTGAGAGAGAGAGAGGGACTGAGAGACACCAGTCAGTGTACAGATATCTCCCTGATAGAGAGGGGACTGAGAGACACCAGTCAGTGTGCAGATATCTCCCTGAGAGAGAGAGGGGACTGAGAGACACCAGTCAGTGTACAGATATCTCCCTGATAGAGAGGGGACTGAGAGACACCAGTCAGTGTGCAGATATCTCCCTGAGAGAGAGAGGGGACTGAGAGATACCAGTCAGTGTACAGATATCTCCCTGATAGAGAGGGGACTGAGAGACACCAGTCAGTGTGCAGATATCTCCCTGAGAGAGAGAGGGGACTGAGAGACACCAGTCAGTATACAGATATCTCCCTGAGAGAGAGAGGACTGAGAGTCACCAGTCAGTGTGCAGATATCTCCCTGAGAGAGGGGACTGAGAGACACCAGTCAGTGTACAGATATCTCCCTGATAGAGAGGGGACTGAGAGACACCAGTCAGTGTGCAGATATCTCCCTGAGAGAGAGAGGGGACTGAGAGACACCAGTCAGTATACATATATCTCCCTGAGACAGAGAGGGGACTGAGAGACACCAGTCAGTGTACAGATATCTCCCTGAGAGAGAGGGGACTGAGAGACACCAGTCAGTGTACAGATGTCTCCCTGAGACAGAGAGGGGACTGAGAGACACCAGTCAGTGTACAGATATCTCCCTGGGAGAGAGGACTGAGAGACACCAGTCTGTGTGCAGATATCTCCCTGAGAGAGAGAGGGGGCTGAGAGACACCAGTCAGTGTACAGATATCTCCCTGAGAAAGAGAGGACTGAGAGACACCAGTCAGTGTACAGATATCTCCCTGAGAGAGAGAGGACTGAGAGACACCAGTCTGTGTGCAGATATCTCCCTGAGAGAGAGAGAGAGAGAGAGGACTGAGAGACAGCAGTCAGTGTACAGATATCTCCATGAGAGAGAGAGAGGGGTCTGAGAGACACCAGTCAGTGTACAGATATCTCCCTGAGAGAGGGGGGACTGGGAGACACCAGTCAGTGTACAGATATCCCCCTGAGAGAGAGAGAGGGGACTGAGAGACACCAGTCAGTGCACAGATATCTCCCTGATAGAGAGGGGACTGAGAGACACCAGTCAGTGTGCAGATATCTCCCTGAGAGAGAGAGGGGACTGAGAGACACCAGTCAGTGTACAGATATCTCCCTGAGAGAGAGGGGACTGAGAGACACCAGTCAGTGTACAGATATCTCCCTGAGTGAGAGAGGGGACTGAGAGACACCAGTCAGTGTACAGATATCTCCCTGAGAGAGAGAGGGGACTGAGAGACACCAGTCAGTGTACAGATATCTCCCTGATAGAGAGGGGACTGAGAGACACCAGTCAGTGTACAGATATCTCCCTGAGAGAGAGGGGACTGAGAGACACCAGTCAGTGTACAGATATCTCCCTGAGTGAGAGAGGGGACTGAGAGACACCAGTCAGTGTACAGATATCTCCCTGAGAGAGAGAGGACTGAGAGTCACCAGTCAGTGTACAGATATCTCCCTGAGAGAGAGAGGGGACTGAGAGACACCAGTCAGTGTACAGATATCTCCCTGATAGAGAGGGGACTGAGAGACACCAGTCAGTGTGCAGATATCTCCCTGAGAGAGGGGACTGAGAGACACCAGTCAGTGTACAGATATCTCCCTGATAGAGAGGGGACTGAGAGACACCAGTCAGTGTGCAGATATCTCCCTAAGAGAGAGAGGGGACTGAGAGACACCAGTCAGTATACAGATATCTCCCTGAGAGAGAGAGGACTGAGAGTCACCAGTCAGTGTACAGATATCCCCCTGAGAGAGAGGGGACTGAGAGACACCAGTCAGTGTACAGATATCTCCCTGAGAGGGGGGACTGAGAGACACCAGTCAGTGCACAGATATCTCCCTGAGAGAGAGTGGGGGACTGAGAGACACCAGTCTGTGTGCAGATATCTCCCTGAGAGAGAGAGGGGACTGAGAGACACCAGTCAGTGTACAGATATCTCCCTGAGAAAGAGAGGACTGAGAGACACCAGTCAGTGTACAGATATCTCCCTGAGAGAGAGAGGACTGAGAGACACCAGTCTGTGTGCAGATATCTCCCTGAGAGAGAGGGGACTGAGAGACACCAGTCAGTGTACAGATATCTCCCTGAGAGAGAGAGGGGACTGAGAGACAACAGTCAGTGTACAGATATCTCCCTGAGAGAGAGGGGACTGAGAGACACCAGTCAGTGTACAGATATCTCCCTGAGAGAGAGAGGACTGAGAGACAGCAGTCAGTGTACAGATATCTCCATGAGAGAGAGAGGGGTCTGAGAGACACCAGTCAGTGTACAGATATCTCCCTGAGAGAGAGGGGACTGGGAGACACCAGTCAGTGGACAGATATCCCCCTGAGAGAGAGAGGGGACTGAGAGACACCTGTCAGTGTACAGATATCTCCCTGATAGAGAGGGGACTGAGAGACACCAGTCAGTGTGCAGATATCTCCCTGAGAGAGAGAGGGGACTGAGAGACACCAGTCAGTGTACAGATATCTCCCTGATAGAGAGGGGACTGAGAGACACCAGTCAGTGTGCAGACATCTCCCTGAGAGAGAGAGGGGACTGAGAGACACCAGTCAGTATACAGATATCTCCCTGAGAGAGAGAGGACTGAGAGTCACCAGTCAGTGTGCAGATATCTCCCTGAGAGAGGGGACTGAGAGACACCAGTCAGTATACAGATATCTCCCTGAGAGAGAGAGGACTGAGAGTCACCAGTCAGTGTGCAGATATCTCCCTGAGAGAGGGGACTGAGAGACACCAGTCAGTGTACAGATATCTCCCTGATAGAGAGGGGACTGAGAGACACCAGTCAGTGTGCAGATATCTCCCTGAGAGAGAGAGGGGACTGAGAGACACCAGTCAGAACACAGATATCTCCCTGAGAGAGAGAGGACTGAGAGACACCAGTCAGTGTACAGATATCTCCCTGAGAGAGAGAGGGGACTGAGAGACACCAGTCAGTGTACAGATATCTCCCTGAGAGAGAGAGAGGACTAAGAGACACCAGTCAGTGTGCAGATATCTCCCTGAGAGAGAGAGAGGACTGAGAGACACCAGTCAGTGTACAGATATCTCCCTGAGAGACAGGGGACTGAGAGACACCAGTCAGTGTACAGATATCTCCCTGAGAGAGAGGAGACTGAGAGACACCAGTCAGTGTACAGATATCTCCCTGAGAGAGAGAGAGGACAAAGAGACACCAGTCAGTGTGCAGATATCTCCCTGAGAGAGAGAGAGAGGACTGAGAGACACCAGTCAGTGTACAGATATCTCCCTGAGAGAGAGGGGACTGAGAGACACCAGTCAGTGTACAGATATCTCCCTGAGAGAGAGAGGACTGAGAGACACCAGTCAGTGTACAGATATCTCCCTGAGAGAGAGGGGACTGGGAGACACCAGTCAGTGTACAGATATCCCCCTGAGAGAGAGAGAGGGACTGAGAGACACCAGTCAGTGTACAGATATCTCCCTGATAGAGAGGGGACTGAGAGACACCAGTCAGTGTGCAGATATCTCCCTGAGAGAGAGAGGGGACTGAGAGACACCAGTCAGTGTACAGATATCTCCCTGATAGAGAGGGGACTGAGAGACACCAGTCAGTGTGCAGATATCTCCCTGAGAGAGAGAGGGGACTGAGAGATACCAGTCAGTGTACAGATATCTCCCTGATAGAGAGGGGACTGAGAGACACCAGTCAGTGTGCAGATATCTCCCTGAGAGAGAGAGGGGACTGAGAGACACCAGTCAGTATACAGATATCTCCCTGAGAGAGAGAGGACTGAGAGTCACCAGTCAGTGTGCAGATATCTCCCTGAGAGAGGGGACTGAGAGACACCAGTCAGTGTACAGATATCTCCCTGATAGAGAGGGGACTGAGAGACACCAGTCAGTGTGCAGATATCTCCCTGAGAGAGAGAGGGGACTGAGAGACACCAGTCAGTATACATATATCTCCCTGAGACAGAGAGGGGACTGAGAGACACCAGTCAGTGTACAGATATCTCCCTGAGAGAGAGGGGACTGAGAGACACCAGTCAGTGTACAGATGTCTCCCTGAGACAGAGAGGGGACTGAGAGACACCAGTCAGTGTACAGATATCTCCCTGGGAGAGAGGACTGAGAGACACCAGTCTGTGTGCAGATATCTCCCTGAGAGAGAGAGGGGGCTGAGAGACACCAGTCAGTGTACAGATATCTCCCTGAGAAAGAGAGGACTGAGAGACACCAGTCAGTGTACAGATATCTCCCTGAGAGAGAGAGGACTGAGAGACACCAGTCTGTGTGCAGATATCTCCCTGAGAGAGAGAGAGAGAGAGAGGACTGAGAGACAGCAGTCAGTGTACAGATATCTCCATGAGAGAGAGAGAGGGGTCTGAGAGACACCAGTCAGTGTACAGATATCTCCCTGAGAGAGGGGGGACTGGGAGACACCAGTCAGTGTACAGATATCCCCCTGAGAGAGAGAGAGGGGACTGAGAGACACCAGTCAGTGCACAGATATCTCCCTGATAGAGAGGGGACTGAGAGACACCAGTCAGTGTGCAGATATCTCCCTGAGAGAGAGAGGGGACTGAGAGACACCAGTCAGTGTACAGATATCTCCCTGAGAGAGAGGGGACTGAGAGACACCAGTCAGTGTACAGATATCTCCCTGAGTGAGAGAGGGGACTGAGAGACACCAGTCAGTGTACAGATATCTCCCTGAGAGAGAGAGGGGACTGAGAGACACCAGTCAGTGTACAGATATCTCCCTGATAGAGAGGGGACTGAGAGACACCAGTCAGTGTACAGATATCTCCCTGAGAGAGAGGGGACTGAGAGACACCAGTCAGTGTACAGATATCTCCCTGAGTGAGAGAGGGGACTGAGAGACACCAGTCAGTGTACAGATATCTCCCTGAGAGAGAGAGGACTGAGAGTCACCAGTCAGTGTACAGATATCTCCCTGAGAGAGAGAGGGGACTGAGAGACACCAGTCAGTGTACAGATATCTCCCTGATAGAGAGGGGACTGAGAGACACCAGTCAGTGTGCAGATATCTCCCTGAGAGAGGGGACTGAGAGACACCAGTCAGTGTACAGATATCTCCCTGATAGAGAGGGGACTGAGAGACACCAGTCAGTGTGCAGATATCTCCCTAAGAGAGAGAGGGGACTGAGAGACACCAGTCAGTATACAGATATCTCCCTGAGAGAGAGAGGACTGAGAGTCACCAGTCAGTGTACAGATATCTCCCTGAGAGAGAGGGGACTGAGAGACACCAGTCAGTGTACAGATATCTCCCTGAGAGAGAGGGGACTGAGAGACACCAGTCTGTGTACAGATATCTCCCTGAGAGAGAGAGGGGACTGAGAGACACCAGTCTGTGTACAGATATCTCCCTGAGAGAGAGAGGGGACTGAGAGACACCAGTCGGTGTACAGATATCTCCCTGAGAGGGGACTGAGAGACACCAGCCAGTGTACAGATATCTCCCTGAGAGAGAGAGGGGGCTGAGAGACACCAGTCAGTGTCCAGCTATCTCCCTGAGAGAGAGAGGGGACTGAGAGACACCAGTCTGTGTACAGATATCTCCCTGATAGAGAGAGGGGACTGAGAGACACCAGTCGGTGTACAGATATCTCCCTGAGAGAGAGGGGACTGAGAGACACCAGTCAGTGTACAGATATCTCCCTGAGAGAGAGTGGACTGAGAGACACCAGTCTGTGTACAGATATCTCCCTGAGAGAGAGAGGGGACTGAGAGACACCAGTCGGTGTACAGATATCTCCGAGAGAGGGGACTGAGTGACACCAGTCAGTGTACAGATATCTCCCTGAGAGAGAGGGGACTGAGAGACACCAGTCAGTGTACAGATATCTCCCTGAGAGAGAGGACTGAGAGACACCAATCAGTGTACAGATATCTCCCTGAGAGAGAGAGGGGACTGAGAGACACCAGTCAGTGTACAGATATCTCCCTGAGAGAGAGAGGGGAGAGAGAGACACCAGTCAGTGTACAGATATCTCCCTGAGAGAGAGGGGGGACAGAGAGACACCAGTCAGTGTACAGATATCTCCCTGAGAGAGAGGGGACTGAGAGACACCAGTCAGTGTACAAATATCTCCCTGAGAGAGAGGACTGAGAGACACCAGTCAGTGTACAGATATCTCCCTGAGAGAGAGAGGGGACAGAGAGACACCAGACAGTGTACAGATATCTCCCTGAGAGAGAGAGGGGACAGAGAGACACCAGTCAGTGTACAGATATCTCCCTGAGAGAGAGAGGGGACTGAGAGACACCAGTCTGTGTACAGATATCTCCCTGAGAGAGAGAGGGGACAGAGAGACACCAGTCAGTGTACAGATATCTCCCTGAGAGAGAGAGGGGACAGAGAGACACCAGACAGTGTACAGATATCTCCCTGAGAGAGAGAGGGGACAGAGAGACACCAGTCAGTGTACAGATATCTCCCTGAGAGAGAGAGGGGACTGAGAGACACCAGTCTGTGTACAGATATCTCCCTGAGAGAGAGAGGGGACAGAGAGACACCAGTCAGTGTACAGATATCTCCCTGAGAGAGAGAGGGGACAGAGAGACACCAGTCAGTGTACAGATATCTCCCTGAGAGAGAGATGGGACAGAGAGACACCAGACAGTGTACAGATATCTCCCTGAGACAGAGAGGGGACAGAGAGACACCAGTCAGTGTACAGATATCTCCCTGAGAGAGAGATGGGACAGAGAGACACCAGACAGTGTACAGATATCTCCCTGAGACAGAGAGGGGACAGAGAGACACCAGTCAGTGTACAGATATCTCCCTGAGAGAGAGAGGGGACAGAGAGACACCAGACAGTGTACAGTTATCTCCCTGAGAGAGAGAGGGGACTGAGAGACACCAGTCAGTGTACAGATATCTCCCTGAGACAGAGGACTGAGAGACACCAGTCAGTGTACAGATATCTCCCTGAGAGAGAGAGGACTGAGAGACACCAGTCAGTGTACAGATATCTCCCTGAGAGAGAGGGGACTGAGAGACACCAGTCAGTGTACAGATATCCCCCTGAGAGAGAGAGGGGACTGAGAGACACCAGTCAGTGTACAGATATCACCCTGAGAGAGAGAGAGGACTGAGAGACACCAGTCAGTGTACAGATATCTCCCTGAGAGAGAGAGGGGACTGGGAGACACCAGTCAGTGTACAGATATCTCCCTGAGAGAGAGAGGGGACTGGGAGACACCAGTCAGTGTACAGATATCTCCATCAGAGAGAGAGGGGACTGAGAGACACCAGTCAGTGTACAGATATCTCCCTGAGAGAGAGGGGACTGAGAGACACCAGTCAGTGTACAGATAGATCCCTGGGAGAGAGGGGACTGAGAGACACCAGTCAGTGTACAGATATCTCCCTGAGATAGAGAGGGGACTGAGAGACACCAGTCAGTGTACAGATATCTCCCTGAGAGAGGGGACTGAGAGACACCAGTCAGTGTACAGATATCTCCCTGAGACAGAGGACTGAGAGACACCAGTCAGTGTACAGATATCTCCCTGAGAGAGAGAGGACTGAGAGACACCAGTCAGCGTACAGATATCTCCCTGAGAGAGAGAGGACTGAGAGACACCAGTCAGTGTACAGATATCTCCCTGAGAGAGAGAGGACTGAGATACACCAGTCAGTGTACAGATATCTCCCTGAGAGAGAGAGGACTGAGAGACACCAGTCAGTGTACAGATATCTCCCTGAGAGAGAGAGGACTGAGAGACACCAGTCAGTGTACAGATATCTCCCTGAGAGAGAGAGGACTGAGAGACACCAGTCAGTGTACAGATATCTCCCTGAGAGAGAGAGGGGACTGAGAGACACCAGTCAGTGTACAGATATCTCCCTGAGAGAGAGGGGACTGAGAGACACCAGTCAGTGTACAGATATCTCCCTGAGAGAGAGGGGACTGAGGGACACCAGTCAGTGTACAGATATCTCCCTGAGAGAGAGAGGACTGAGAGACACCAGTCAGTGTACAGATATCTCCCTGAGAGAGAGGGGACTGAGAGACACCAGTCAGTGTACAGATATCCCCCTGAGAGAGAGAGGGGACTGAGAGACACCAGTCAGTGTACAGATATCTCCCTGAGAGAGAGAGGACTGAGAGACACCAGTCAGTGTACAGATATCTCCCTGAAAGGGGGGACTGAGAGACACCAGTCAGTGCACAGATATCTCCCTGAGAGAGAGTGGGGGACTGAGAGACACCAGTCAGTGTACAGATATCACCCTGAGAGAGAGAGAGGACTGAGAGACACCAGTCAGTGTACAGATATCTCTCTGAGAGAGAGGGGACTGAGAGACACCAGTCAGTGTACAGATATCTCTATGAGAGAGAGAGGGGACTGAGAGACACCAGTCAGTGTACAGATATCTCCCAAAGAGAGAGAGGGGACTGAGAGACACCAGTCAGTGTACAGATAGCTCCCTGAGAGAGAGGGGACTGAGAGACACCAGTCAGTGTACAGATATCTCCCTGAGACAGAGAGGGGACTGAGAGACACCAGTCAGTGTACAGATATCTCCCTGAGAGAGAGGGGACTGAGAGACACCAGTCAGTGTACAGATATCTCCCTGAGACAGAGAGGGGACTGAGAGACACCAGTCAGTGTACAGATATCTCCCTGGGAGAGAGGACTGAGAGACACCAGTCTGTGTGCATATATTTCCCTGAGAGAGGGGGGACTGGGAGACACCAGTCAGTGTACAGATATCTCCCTGAGAGAGAGGGGACTGAGAGACACCAGTCAGTGTACAGATATCTCCCTGAGAGAGAGAGGACTTAGAGACACCAGTCAGTGTACAGATATCTCCCTGAGAGAGAGGGGACTGAGAGACACCAGTCAGTGTACAGATATCCCCCTGAGAGAGAGGGGACTGAGAGACACCAGTCAGTGTACAGATATCTCCCTGAGAGGGGGGACTGAGAGACACCAGTCAGTGCACAGATATCTCCCTGAGAGAGAGTGGGGGACTGAGAGACACCAGTCAGTGTACAGATATCACCCTGAGAGAGAGAGAGGACTGAGAGACACCAGTCAGTGTACAGATATCTCCCTGAGAGAGAGAGGGGACTGGGAGACACCAGTCAGTGTACAGATATCTCCATCCGAGAGAGAGGGGACTGAGAGACACCAGTCAGTGTACAGATATCTCCCTGAGAGAGAGGGGACTGAGAGACACCAGTCAGTGTACAGATAGCTCCCTGGGAGAGAGGGGACTGAGAGACACCAGTCAGTGTACAGATATCTCCCTGAGATAGAGAGGGGACTGAGAGACACCAGTCAGTGTACAGATATCTCCCTGAGAGAGAGAGAGAGAGAGAGAGAGAGACACCAGTCAGTGTACAGATATCTCCCTGAGAGAGAGGGGACTGAGAGACACCAGTCAGTGTACAGATATCTCCCTGAGAGAGAGAGGGGACTGAGAGACACCAGTCAGTGTACAGATATCTCCCTGAGACAGAGGACTGAGAGACACCAGTCAGTGTACAGATATCTCCCTGAGAGAGAGAGGACTGAGAGACACCAGTCAGTGTACAGATATCTCCCTGAGAGAGGACTGAGAGACACCAGTCAGTGTACAGATATCTCCCTGAGACAGAGAGGGGACTGAGAGACACCAGTCAGTGTACAGATATCTCCCTGAGAGAGAGGGGACTGAGAGACACCAGTCAGTGTACAGATATCTCCCTGAGACAGAGAGGGGACTGAGAGACACCAGTCAGTGTACAGATATCTCCCTGGGAGAGAGGACTGAGAGACACCAGTCTGTGTGCAGATATCTCCCTGAGAGAGGGGACTGAGAGACACCAGTCAGTGTACAGATATCTCCCTGAGAGAGAGGGGGGACAGAGAGACACCAGTCAGTGTACAGATATCTCCCTGAGAGAGAGGGGACTGAGAGACACCAGTCAGTGTACAAATATCTCCCTGAGAGAGAGGACTGAGAGACACCAGTCAGTGTACAGATATCTCCCTGAGAGAGAGAGGGGACAGAGAGACACCAGACAGTGTACAGATATCTCCCTGAGAGAGAGAGGGGACAGAGAGACACCAGTCAGTGTACAGATATCTCCCTGAGAGAGAGAGGGGACTGAGAGACACCAGTCTGTGTACAGATATCTCCCTGAGAGAGAGAGGGGACAGAGAGACACCAGTCAGTGTACAGATATCTCCCTGAGAGAGAGAGGGGACAGAGAGACACCAGACAGTGTACAGATATCTCCCTGAGAGAGAGAGGGGACAGAGAGACACCAGTCAGTGTACAGATATCTCCCTGAGAGAGAGAGGGGACTGAGAGACACCAGTCTGTGTACAGATATCTCCCTGAGAGAGAGAGGGGACAGAGAGACACCAGTCAGTGTACAGATATCTCCCTGAGAGAGAGAGGGGACAGAGAGACACCAGTCAGTGTACAGATATCTCCCTGAGAGAGAGATGGGACAGAGAGACACCAGACAGTGTACAGATATCTCCCTGAGACAGAGAGGGGACAGAGAGACACCAGTCAGTGTACAGATATCTCCCTGAGAGAGAGATGGGACAGAGAGACACCAGACAGTGTACAGATATCTCCCTGAGACAGAGAGGGGACAGAGAGACACCAGTCAGTGTACAGATATCTCCCTGAGAGAGAGAGGGGACAGAGAGACACCAGACAGTGTACAGTTATCTCCCTGAGAGAGAGAGGGGACTGAGAGACACCAGTCAGTGTACAGATATCTCCCTGAGACAGAGGACTGAGAGACACCAGTCAGTGTACAGATATCTCCCTGAGAGAGAGAGGACTGAGAGACACCAGTCAGTGTACAGATATCTCCCTGAGAGAGAGGGGACTGAGAGACACCAGTCAGTGTACAGATATCCCCCTGAGAGAGAGAGGGGACTGAGAGACACCAGTCAGTGTACAGATATCACCCTGAGAGAGAGAGAGGACTGAGAGACACCAGTCAGTGTACAGATATCTCCCTGAGAGAGAGAGGGGACTGGGAGACACCAGTCAGTGTACAGATATCTCCCTGAGAGAGAGAGGGGACTGGGAGACACCAGTCAGTGTACAGATATCTCCATCAGAGAGAGAGGGGACTGAGAGACACCAGTCAGTGTACAGATATCTCCCTGAGAGAGAGGGGACTGAGAGACACCAGTCAGTGTACAGATAGATCCCTGGGAGAGAGGGGACTGAGAGACACCAGTCAGTGTACAGATATCTCCCTGAGATAGAGAGGGGACTGAGAGACACCAGTCAGTGTACAGATATCTCCCTGAGAGAGGGGACTGAGAGACACCAGTCAGTGTACAGATATCTCCCTGAGACAGAGGACTGAGAGACACCAGTCAGTGTACAGATATCTCCCTGAGAGAGAGAGGACTGAGAGACACCAGTCAGCGTACAGATATCTCCCTGAGAGAGAGAGGACTGAGAGACACCAGTCAGTGTACAGATATCTCCCTGAGAGAGAGAGGACTGAGATACACCAGTCAGTGTACAGATATCTCCCTGAGAGAGAGAGGACTGAGAGACACCAGTCAGTGTACAGATATCTCCCTGAGAGAGAGAGGACTGAGAGACACCAGTCAGTGTACAGATATCTCCCTGAGAGAGAGAGGACTGAGAGACACCAGTCAGTGTACAGATATCTCCCTGAGAGAGAGAGGGGACTGAGAGACACCAGTCAGTGTACAGATATCTCCCTGAGAGAGAGGGGACTGAGAGACACCAGTCAGTGTACAGATATCTCCCTGAGAGAGAGGGGACTGAGGGACACCAGTCAGTGTACAGATATCTCCCTGAGAGAGAGAGGACTGAGAGACACCAGTCAGTGTACAGATATCTCCCTGAGAGAGAGGGGACTGAGAGACACCAGTCAGTGTACAGATATCCCCCTGAGAGAGAGAGGGGACTGAGAGACACCAGTCAGTGTACAGATATCTCCCTGAGAGAGAGAGGACTGAGAGACACCAGTCAGTGTACAGATATCTCCCTGAAAGGGGGGACTGAGAGACACCAGTCAGTGCACAGATATCTCCCTGAGAGAGTGGGGGACTGAGAGACACCAGTCAGTGTACAGATATCACCCTGAGAGAGAGAGAGGACTGAGAGACACCAGTCAGTGTACAGATATCTCTCTGAGAGAGAGGGGACTGAGAGACACCAGTCAGTGTACAGATATCTCTATGAGAGAGAGAGGGGACTGAGAGACACCAGTCAGTGTACAGATATCTCCCAAAGAGAGAGAGGGGACTGAGAGACACCAGTCAGTGTACAGATAGCTCCCTGAGAGAGAGGGGACTGAGAGACACCAGTCAGTGTACAGATATCTCCCTGAGACAGAGAGGGGACTGAGAGACACCAGTCAGTGTACAGATATCTCCCTGAGAGAGAGGGGACTGAGAGACACCAGTCAGTGTACAGATATCTCCCTGAGACAGAGAGGGGACTGAGAGACACCAGTCAGTGTACAGATATCTCCCTGGGAGAGAGGACTGAGAGACACCAGTCTGTGTGCATATATTTCCCTGAGAGAGGGGGGACTGGGAGACACCAGTCAGTGTACAGATATCTCCCTGAGAGAGAGGGGACTGAGAGACACCAGTCAGTGTACAGATATCTCCCTGAGAGAGAGAGGACTTAGAGACACCAGTCAGTGTACAGATATCTCCCTGAGAGAGAGGGGACTGAGAGACACCAGTCAGTGTACAGATATCCCCCTGAGAGAGAGGGGACTGAGAGACACCAGTCAGTGTACAGATATCTCCCTGAGAGGGGGGACTGAGAGACACCAGTCAGTGCACAGATATCTCCCTGAGAGAGAGTGGGGGACTGAGAGACACCAGTCAGTGTACAGATATCACCCTGAGAGAGAGAGAGGACTGAGAGACACCAGTCAGTGTACAGATATCTCCCTGAGAGAGAGAGGGGACTGGGAGACACCAGTCAGTGTACAGATATCTCCATCCGAGAGAGAGGGGACTGAGAGACACCAGTCAGTGTACAGATATCTCCCTGAGAGAGAGGGGACTGAGAGACACCAGTCAGTGTACAGATAGCTCCCTGGGAGAGAGGGGACTGAGAGACACCAGTCAGTGTACAGATATCTCCCTGAGATAGAGAGGGGACTGAGAGACACCAGTCAGTGTACAGATATCTCCCTGAGAGAGAGAGAGAGAGAGAGAGAGAGACACCAGTCAGTGTACAGATATCTCCCTGAGAGAGAGGGGACTGAGAGACACCAGTCAGTGTACAGATATCTCCCTGAGAGAGAGAGGGGACTGAGAGACACCAGTCAGTGTACAGATATCTCCCTGAGACAGAGGACTGAGAGACACCAGTCAGTGTACAGATATCTCCCTGAGAGAGAGAGGACTGAGAGACACCAGTCAGTGTACAGATATCTCCCTGAGAGAGGACTGAGAGACACCAGTCAGTGTACAGATATCTCCCTGAGACAGAGAGGGGACTGAGAGACACCAGTCAGTGTACAGATATCTCCCTGAGAGAGAGGGGACTGAGAGACACCAGTCAGTGTACAGATATCTCCCTGAGACAGAGAGGGGACTGAGAGACACCAGTCAGTGTACAGATATCTCCCTGGGAGAGAGGACTGAGAGACACCAGTCTGTGTGCAGATATCTCCCTGAGAGAGGGGACTGAGAGACACCAGTCAGTGTACAGATATCTCCCTGAGAAAGAGAGGACTGAGAGACACCAGTCAGTGTACAGATATCTCCCTGAGAGAGAGAGGACTGAGAGACACCAGTCTGTGTACAGATATCTCCCTGAGAGAGAGAGGGGACAGAGAGACACCAGTCAGTGTACAGATATCTCCCTGAGAGAGAGAGGGGACAGAGAGACACCAGACAGTGTACAGATATCTCCCTGAGAGAGAGAGGGGACAGAGAGACACCAGTCAGTGTACAGATATCTCCCTGAGAGAGAGAGGGGACTGAGAGACACCAGTCTGTGTACAGATATCTCCCTGAGAGAGAGAGGGGACAGAGAGACACCAGTCAGTGTACAGATATCTCCCTGAGAGAGAGAGGGGACAGAGAGACACCAGTCAGTGTACAGATATCTCCCTGAGAGAGAGATGGGACAGAGAGACACCAGACAGTGTACAGATATCTCCCTGAGACAGAGAGGGGACAGAGAGACACCAGTCAGTGTACAGATATCTCCCTGAGAGAGAGATGGGACAGAGAGACACCAGACAGTGTACAGATATCTCCCTGAGACAGAGAGGGGACAGAGAGACACCAGTCAGTGTACAGATATCTCCCTGAGAGAGAGAGGGGACAGAGAGACACCAGACAGTGTACAGTTATCTCCCTGAGAGAGAGAGGGGACTGAGAGACACCAGTCAGTGTACAGATATCTCCCTGAGACAGAGGACTGAGAGACACCAGTCAGTGTACAGATATCTCCCTGAGAGAGAGAGGACTGAGAGACACCAGTCAGTGTACAGATATCTCCCTGAGAGAGAGGGGACTGAGAGACACCAGTCAGTGTACAGATATCCCCCTGAGAGAGAGAGGGGACTGAGAGACACCAGTCAGTGTACAGATATCACCCTGAGAGAGAGAGAGGACTGAGAGACACCAGTCAGTGTACAGATATCTCCCTGAGAGAGAGAGGGGACTGGGAGACACCAGTCAGTGTACAGATATCTCCCTGAGAGAGAGAGGGGACTGGGAGACACCAGTCAGTGTACAGATATCTCCATCAGAGAGAGAGGGGACTGAGAGACACCAGTCAGTGTACAGATATCTCCCTGAGAGAGAGGGGACTGAGAGACACCAGTCAGTGTACAGATAGATCCCTGGGAGAGAGGGGACTGAGAGACACCAGTCAGTGTACAGATATCTCCCTGAGATAGAGAGGGGACTGAGAGACACCAGTCAGTGTACAGATATCTCCCTGAGAGAGGGGACTGAGAGACACCAGTCAGTGTACAGATATCTCCCTGAGACAGAGGACTGAGAGACACCAGTCAGTGTACAGATATCTCCCTGAGAGAGAGAGGACTGAGAGACACCAGTCAGCGTACAGATATCTCCCTGAGAGAGAGAGGACTGAGAGACACCAGTCAGTGTACAGATATCTCCCTGAGAGAGAGAGGACTGAGAGACACCAGTCAGTGTACAGATATCTCCCTGAGAGAGAGAGGACTGAGAGACACCAGTCAGTGTACAGATATCTCCCTGAGAGAGAGAGGACTGAGAGACACCAGTCAGTGTACAGATATCTCCCTGAGAGAGAGAGGACTGAGAGACACCAGTCAGTGTACAGATATCTCCCTGAGAGAGAGAGGGGACTGAGAGACACCAGTCAGTGTACAGATATCTCCCTGAGAGAGAGGGGACTGAGAGACACCAGTCAGTGTACAGATATCTCCCTGAGAGAGAGGGGACTGAGGGACACCAGTCAGTGTACAGATATCTCCCTGAGAGAGAGAGGACTGAGAGACACCAGTCAGTGTACAGATATCTCCCTGAGAGAGAGGGGACTGAGAGACACCAGTCAGTGTACAGATATCCCCCTGAGAGAGAGAGGGGACTGAGAGACACCAGTCAGTGTACAGATATCTCCCTGAGAGAGAGAGGACTGAGAGACACCAGTCAGTGTACAGATATCTCCCTGAAAGGGGGGACTGAGAGACACCAGTCAGTGCACAGATATCTCCCTGAGAGAGAGTGGGGGACTGAGAGACACCAGTCAGTGTACAGATATCACCCTGAGAGAGAGAGAGGACTGAGAGACACCAGTCAGTGTACAGATATCTCTCTGAGAGAGAGGGGACTGAGAGACACCAGTCAGTGTACAGATATCTCTATGAGAGAGAGAGGGGACTGAGAGACACCAGTCAGTGTACAGATATCTCCCAAAGAGAGAGAGGGGACTGAGAGACACCAGTCAGTGTACAGATAGCTCCCTGAGAGAGAGGGGACTGAGAGACACCAGTCAGTGTACAGATATCTCCCTGAGACAGAGAGGGGACTGAGAGACACCAGTCAGTGTACAGATATCTCCCTGAGAGAGAGGGGACTGAGAGACACCAGTCAGTGTACAGATATCTCCCTGAGACAGAGAGGGGACTGAGAGACACCAGTCAGTGTACAGATATCTCCCTGGGAGAGAGGACTGAGAGACACCAGTCTGTGTGCATATATTTCCCTGAGAGAGGGGGGACTGGGAGACACCAGTCAGTGTACAGATATCTCCCTGAGAGAGAGGGGACTGAGAGACACCAGTCAGTGTACAGATATCTCCCTGAGAGAGAGAGGACTTAGAGACACCAGTCAGTGTACAGATATCTCCCTGAGAGAGAGGGGACTGAGAGACACCAGTCAGTGTACAGATATCCCCCTGAGAGAGAGGGGACTGAGAGACACCAGTCAGTGTACAGATATCTCCCTGAGAGGGGGGACTGAGAGACACCAGTCAGTGCACAGATATCTCCCTGAGAGAGAGTGGGGGACTGAGAGACACCAGTCAGTGTACAGATATCACCCTGAGAGAGAGAGAGGACTGAGAGACACCAGTCAGTGTACAGATATCTCCCTGAGAGAGAGAGGGGACTGGGAGACACCAGTCAGTGTACAGATATCTCCATCCGAGAGAGAGGGGACTGAGAGACACCAGTCAGTGTACAGATATCTCCCTGAGAGAGAGGGGACTGAGAGACACCAGTCAGTGTACAGATAGCTCCCTGGGAGAGAGGGGACTGAGAGACACCAGTCAGTGTACAGATATCTCCCTGAGATAGAGAGGGGACTGAGAGACACCAGTCAGTGTACAGATATCTCCCTGAGAGAGAGAGAGAGAGAGAGAGAGAGAGACACCAGTCAGTGTACAGATATCTCCCTGAGAGAGAGGGGACTGAGAGACACCAGTCAGTGTACAGATATCTCCCTGAGAGAGAGAGGGGACTGAGAGACACCAGTCAGTGTACAGATATCTCCCTGAGACAGAGGACTGAGAGACACCAGTCAGTGTACAGATATCTCCCTGAGAGAGAGAGGACTGAGAGACACCCGTCAGTGTACAGATATCTCCCTGAGAGAGGACTGAGAGACACCAGTCAGTGTACAGATATCTCCCTGAGACAGAGAGGGGACTGAGAGACACCAGTCAGTGTACAGATATCTCCCTGAGAGAGAGGGGACTGAGAGACACCAGTCAGTGTACAGATATCTCCCTGAGACAGAGAGGGGACTGAGAGACACCAGTCAGTGTACAGATATCTCCCTGGGAGAGAGGACTGAGAGACACCAGTCTGTGTGCAGATATCTCCCTGAGAGAGGGGACTGAGAGACACCAGTCAGTGTACAGATATCTCCCTGAGAAAGAGAGGACTGAGAGACACCAGTCAGTGTACAGATATCTCCCTGAGAGAGAGAGGACTGAGAGACACCAGTCTGTGTGCAGATATCTCCCTGAGAGAGAGGGGACTGAGAGACACCAGTCAGTGTACAGATATCTCCCTGAGAGAGAGAGGGGACTGAGAGACAACAGTCAGTGTACAGATATCTCCCTGAGAGAGAGGGGACTGAGAGACACCAGTCAGTGTACAGATATCTCCCTGAGAGAGAGAGAGAGAGGACTGAGAGACAGCAGTCAGTGTACAGATATCTCCATGAGAGAGAGAGGGGTCTGAGACACCAGTCAGTGTACAGATATCTCCCTGAGAGAGAGGGGACTGGGAGACACCAGTCAGTGTACAGATATCCCCCTGAGAGAGAGAGAGGGGACTGAGAGACACCAGTCAGTGTACAGATATCTCCCTGATAGAGAGGGGACTGAGAGACACCAGTCAGTGTGCAGATATCTCCCTGAGAGAGAGGGGACTGAGAGACACCAGTCAGTGTACAGATATCTCACTGATAGAGAGGGGACTGAGAGACAACAGTCAGTGTGCAGATATCTCCCTGAGAGAGAGAGGGGACTGAGAGACACCAGTCAGTGTACAGATATCTCCCTGATAGAGAGGGGACTGAGAGACACCAGTCAGTGTGCAGATATCTCCCTGAGAGAGAGAGGGGACTGAGAGACACCAGTCAGTATACAGATATCTCCCTGAGAGAGAGAGGACTGAGAGTCACCAGTCAATGTACAGATATCTCCCTGAGAGAGAGAGGGGACTGAGAGACACCAGTCAGTGTACAGATATCTCCCTGATAGAGAGGGGACTGAGAAACACCAGTCAGTGTACAGATATCTCCCCGAGAGAGAGAGGGGACTGAGAGACACCAGTCAGTGTACAGATATCTCCCTGAGAGAGAGAGGGGACAGAGAGACACCAGTCAGTGTACAGATATCTCCCTGAGAGAGAGGACTGAGAGACACCAGTCAGTGTACAGATATCTCCCTGAGAGAGAGAGGGGACAGAGAGACACCAGACAGTGTACAGATATCTCCCTGAGAGAGAGAGGGGACAGAGAGACACCAGTCAGTGTACAGATATCTCCCTGAGAGAGAGATGGGACAGAGAGACACCAGACAGTGTACAGATATCTCCCTGAGACAGAGAGGGGACAGAGAGACACCAGTCAGTGTACAGATATCTCCCTGAGAGAGAGATGGGACAGAGAGACACAAGACAGTGTACAGATATCTCCCTGAGACAGAGAGGGGACAGAGAGACACCAGTCAGTGTACAGATATCTCCCTGAGAGAGAGAGGGGACAGAGAGACACCAGACAGTGTACAGTTATCTCCCTGAGAGAGAGAGGGGACTGAGAGACACCAGTCAGTGTACAGATATCTCCCTGAGAGAGAGGGGACTGAGAGACACCAGTCAGTGTACAGATATCTCCCTGAGAGAGAGGGGGGACTGAGAGACACCAGTCAGTGTATAGATATCTCCCTGAGAGAGAGGGGACTGAGAGACACCAGTCAGTGTACAGATATCTCCCTGAGAGAGAGGGGACTGAGAGACACCAGTCAGTGTACAGATATCTCCCTGAGAGAGAGGGGGGACTGAGAGACACCAGTCAGTGTATAGATATCTCCCTGAGAGAGAGGGGTCTGAGAGACACCAGTCAGTGTACAGATATCTCCCTGAGAGAGAGAGGGGACTGAGGCACCAGTCAGTGTACAGATATCTCCCTGAGAGAGAGGGGACTGAGAGACACCAGTCAGTGTACAGATATCTCCCTGAGAGAGAGAGGGGACTGAGAGACACCAGTCAGTGTACAGATATCTCCCTGAGACAGAGGACTGAGAGACACCAGTCAGTGTACAGATATCTCCCTGAGAGAGAGAGGACTGAGAGACACCAGTCAGTGTACAGATATCTCCCTGAGAGAGAGGGGACTGAGAGACGCCAGTCAGTGTACAGATATCCCCCTGAGAGAGAGAGGGGACTGAGAGACACCAGTCAGTGTACAGATATCACCCTGAGAGAGAGAGAGGACTGAGAGACACCAGTCAGTGTACAGATATCTCCCTGAGAGAGAGAGGGGACTGGGAGACACCAGTCAGTGTACAGATATCTCCCTGAGAGAGAGAGGGGACTGGGAGACACCAGTCAGTGTACAGATATCTCCATCAGAGAGAGAGGGGACTGAGAGACACCAGTCAGTGTACAGATATCTCCCTGAGAGAGAGGGGACTGAGAGACACCAGTCAGTGTACAGATAGATCCCTGGGAGAGAGGGGACTGAGAGACACCAGTCAGTGTACAGATATCTCCCTGAGATAGAGAGGGGACTGAGACACCAGTCAGTGTACAGATATCTCCCTGAGAGAGAGAGGGGACTGAGAGACACCAGTCAGTGTACAGATATCTCCCTGAGACAGAGGACTGAGAGACACCAGTCAGTGTACAGATATCTCCCTGAGAGAGAGAGGACTGAGAGACACCAGTCAGCGTACAGATATCTCCCTGAGAGAGAGAGGACTGAGAGACACCAGTCAGTGTACAGATATCTCCCTGAGAGAGAGAGGACTGAGAGACACCAGTCAGTGTACAGATATCTCCCTGAGAGAGAGAGGACTGAGAGACACCAGTCAGTGTACAGATATCTCCCTGAGAGAGAGAGGGGACTGAGAGACACCAGTCAGTGTACAGATATCTCCCTGAGAGAGAGGGGACTGAGAGACACCAGTCAGTGTACAGATATCTCCCTGAGAGAGAGGGGACTGAGGGACACCAGTCAGTGTACAGATATCTCCCTGAGAGAGAGAGGACTGAGAGACACCAGTCAGTGTACAGATATCTCCCTGAGAGAGAGGGGACTGAGAGACACCAGTCAGTGTACAGATATCCCCCTGAGAGAGAGAGGGGACTGAGAGACACCAGTCAGTGTACAGATATCTCCCTGAGAGAGAGAGAGGACTGAGAGACACCAGTCAGTGTACAGATATCTCCCTGAAAGGGGGGACTGAGAGACACCAGTCAGTGCACAGATATCTCCCTGAGAGAGAGTGGGGGACTGAGAGACACCAGTCAGTGTACAGATATCACCCTGAGAGAGAGAGAGGACTGAGAGACACCAGTCAGTGTACAGATATCTCTCTGAGAGAGAGGGGACTGAGAGACACCAGTCAGTGTACAGATATCTCTATGAGAGAGAGAGGGGACTGAGAGACACCAGTCAGTGTACAGATATCTCCCAAAGAGAGAGAGGGGACTGAGAGACACCAGTCAGTGTACAGATAGCTCCCTGAGAGAGAGGGGACTGAGAGACACCAGTCAGTGTACAGATATCTCCCTGAGACAGAGAGGGGACTGAGAGACACCAGTCAGTGTACAGATATCTCCCTGAGAGAGAGGGGACTGAGAGACACCAGTCAGTGTACAGATATCTCCCTGAGACAGAGAGGGGACTGAGAGACACCAGTCAGTGTACAGATATCTCCCTGGGAGAGAGGACTGAGAGACACCAGTCTGTGTGCAGATATCTCCCTGAGAGAGGGGGGACTGGGAGACACCAGTCAGTGTACAGATATCTCCCTGAGAGAGAGGGGACTGAGAGACACCAGTCAGTGTACAGATATCTCCCTGAGAGAGAGAGGACTGAGAGACACCAGTCAGTGTACAGATATCTCCCTGAGAGAGAGGGGACTGAGAGACACCAGTCAGTGTACAGATATCTCCCTGGGAGAGAGGACTGAGAGACACCAGTCAGTGTACAGATATCTCCCTGAGAGAGAGGGGACTGAGGGACACCAGTCAGTGTACAGATATCTCCCTGAGAGAGAGAGGACTGAGAGACACCAGTCAGTGTACAGATATCTCCCTGAGAGAGAGGGGACTGAGAGACACCAGTCAGTGTACAGATATCCCCCTGAGAGAGAGGGGACTGAGAGACACCAGTCAGTGTACAGATATCTCCCTGAGAGGGGGGACTGAGAGACACCAGTCAGTGCACAGATATCTCCCTGAGAGAGAGTGGGGGACTGAGAGACACCAGTCAGTGTACAGATATCACCCTGAGAGAGAGAGAGGACTGAGAGACACCAGTCAGTGTACAGATATCTCCCTGAGAGAGAGAGGGGACTGGGAGACACCAGTCAGTGTACAGATATCTCCATCCGAGAGAGAGGGGACTGAGAGACACCAGTCAGTGTACAGATATCTCCCTGAGAGAGAGGGGACTGAGAGACACCAGTCAGTGTACAGATAGCTCCCTGGGAGAGAGGGGACTGAGAGACACCAGTCAGTGTACAGATATCTCCCTGAGAGAGAGAGGACTGAGAGACACCAGTCAGTGTACAGATATCTCCCTGAGAGAGAGAGGGGACTGAGAGACACCAGTCAGTGTACAGATATCTCCCTGAGAGAGAGGGGACTGAGAGACACCAGTCAGTGTACAGATATCTCCCTGAGAGAGAGGGGACTGAGGGACACCAGTCAGTGTACAGATATCTCCCTGAGAGAGAGAGGACTGAGAGACACCAGTCAGTGTACAGATATCTCCCTGAGAGAGAGGGGACTGAGAGACACCAGTCAGTGTACAGATATCCCCCTGAGAGAGAGAGGGGACTGAGAGACACCAGTCAGTGTACAGATATCTCCCTGAGAGAGAGAGAGGACTGAGAGACACCAGTCAGTGTACAGATATCTCCCTGAAAGGGGGGACTGAGAGACACCAGTCAGTGCACAGATATCTCCCTGAGAGAGAGTGGGGGACTGAGAGACACCAGTCAGTGTACAGATATCACCCTGAGAGAGAGAGAGGACTGAGAGACACCAGTCAGTGTACAGATATCTCTCTGAGAGAGAGGGGACTGAGAGACACCATTCAGTGTACAGATAGCTCCCTGAGAGAGAGGGGACTGAGAGACACCAGTCAGTGTACAGATATCTCCCTGAGACAGAGAGGGGACTGAGAGACACCAGTCAGTGTACAGATATCTCCCTGAGAGAGAGGGGACTGAGAGACACCAGTCAGTGTACAGATATCTCCCTGAGACAGAGAGGGGACTGAGAGACACCAGTCAGTGTACAGATATCTCCCTGGGAGAGAGGACTGAGAGACACCAGTCTGTGTGCAGATATCTCCCTGAGAGAGGGGGGACTGGGAGACACCAGTCAGTGTACAGATATCTCCCTGAGAGAGAGGGGACTGAGAGACACCAGTCAGTGTACAGATATCTCTATGAGAGAGAGAGGGGACTGAGAGACACCAGTCAGTGTACAGATATCTCCCAAAGAGAGAGAGGGGACTGAGAGACACCAGTCAGTGTACAGATAGCTCCCTGAGAGAGAGGGGACTGAGAGACACCAGTCAGTGTACAGATATCTCCCTGAGACAGAGAGGGGACTGAGAGACACCAGTCAGTGTACAGATATCTCCCTGAGAGAGAGGGGACTGAGAGACACCAGTCAGTGTACAGATATCTCCTTGAGAGAGAGGGGACTGAGGGACACCAGTCAGTGTACAGATATCTCCCTGAGAGAGAGAGGACTGAGAGACACCAGTCAGTGTACAGATATCTCCCTGAGAGAGAGGGGACTGAGAGACACCAGTCAGTGTACAGATATCCCCCTGAGAGAGAGGGGACTGAGAGACACCAGTCAGTGTACAGATATCTCCCTGAGAGGGGGGACTGAGAGACACCAGTCAGTGCACAGATATCTCCCTGAGAGAGAGTGGGGGACTGAGAGACACCAGTCAGTGTACAGATATCACCCTGAGAGAGAGAGAGGACTGAGAGACACCAGTCAGTGTACAGATATCTCCCTGAGAGAGAGAGGGGACTGGGAGACACCAGTCAGTGTACAGATATCTCCATCCGAGAGAGAGGGGACTGAGAGACACCAGTCAGTGTACAGATATCTCCCTGAGAGAGAGGGGACTGAGAGACACCAGTCAGTGTACAGATAGCTCCCTGGGAGAGAGGGGACTGAGAGACACCAGTCAGTGTACAGATATCTCCCTGAGATAGAGAGGGGACTGAGAGACACCAGTCAGTGTACAGATATCTCCCTGAGAGAGAGAGAGAGACACCAGTCAGTGTACAGATATCTCCCTGAGAGAGAGGGGACTGAGAGACACCAGTCAGTGTACAGATATCTCCCTGAGAGAGAGAGGGGACTGAGAGACACCAGTCAGTGTACAGATATCTCCCTGAGAGAGAGAGGACTGAGAGACACCAGTCTGTGTGCAGATATCTCCCTGAGAGAGAGGGGACTGAGAGACACCAGTCAGTGTACAGATATCTCCCTGAGAGAGAGAGGGGACTGAGAGACAACAGTCAGTGTACAGATATCTCCCTGAGAGAGAGGGGACTGAGAGACACCAGTCAGTGTGCAGATATCTCCCTGAGAGAGAGAGGGGACTGAGAGACACCAGTCAGTGTACAGATATCTCCCTGATAGAGAGGGGACTGAGAGACACCAGTCAGTGTGCAGATATCTCCCTGAGAGAGAGAGGGGGCTGAGAGACAACAGTCAGTGTACAGATATCTCCCTGAGAGAGAGGGGACTGGGAGACACCAGTCAGTGTACAGATATCCCCCTGAGAGAGAGAGAGGGGACTGAGAGACACCAGTCAGTGTACAGATATCTCCCTGATAGAGAGGGGACTGAGAGACACCAGTCAGTGTGCAGATATCTCCCTGAGAGAGAGAGGGGACTGAGAGACACCAGTCAGTATACAGATATCTCCCTGAGAGAGAGAGGACTGAGAGTCACCAGTCATTGTACAGATATCTCCCTGAGAGAGAGAGGGGACTGAGAGACACCAGTCAGTGTACAGATATCTCCCTGATAGAGAGGGGACTGAGAGACACCAGTCAGTGTGCAGATATCTCCCTGAGAGAGGGGACTGAGAGACACCAGTCAGTGTACAGATATCTCCCTGATAGAGAGGGGACTGAGAGACACCAGTCAGTATACAGATATCTCCCTGAGAGAGAGAGGACTGAGAGACACCAGTCAGTGTACAGATATCTCCCTGAGACAGAGAGGGGACTGAGAGACACCAGTCAGTGTACAGATATCTCCCTGAGAGAGAGGGGACTGAGAGACACCAGTCAGTGTACAGATATCTCCCTGAGACAGAGAGGGGACTGAGAGACACCAGTCAGTGTACTGATATCTCCCTGGGAGAGAGGACTGAGAGACACCAGTCTGTGTGCAGATATCTCCCCGAGAGAGGGGACTGAGAGACACCAGTCAGTGTACAGATATCTCCCTGAGAAAGAGAGGACTGAGAGACACCAGTCAGTGTACAGATATCTCCCTGGGAGAGAGAGGACTGAGAGACACCAGTCTGTGTGCAGATATCTCCCTGAGAGAGAGGGGACTGAGAGACACCAGTCAGTGTACAGATATCTCCCTGAGAGAGAGAGGGGACTGAGAGACAAGAGTCAGTGTACAGATATCTCCCTGAGAGAGAGGGGACTGAGAGACACCAGTCAGTGTACAGATATCTCCCTGAGAGAGAGAGAGAGAGAGAGAGAGGACTGAGAGACAGCAGTCAGTGTACAGATATCTCCATGAGAGAGAGAGGGGTCTGAGAGACACCAGTCAGTGTACAGATATCTCCCTGAGAGAGAGGGGACTGGGAGACACCAGTCAGTGTACAGATATCCCCCCGAGAGAGAGAGAGGGGACTGAGAGACACCAGTCAGTGTACAGATATCTCCCTGATAGAGAGGGGACTGAGAGACACCAGTCAGTGTGCAGATATCTCCCTGAGAGAGAGAGGGGACTGAGAGACACCAGTCAGTGTACAGATATCTCCCTGATAGAGAGGGGACTGAGAGACACCAGTCAGTGTGCAGATATCTCCCTGAGAGAGAGAGGGGACTGAGAGACACCAGTCAGTGTACAGATATCTCCCTGATAGAGAGGGGACTGAGAGACACCAGTCAGTGTGCAGATATCTCCCTGAGAGAGAGAGGGGACTGAGAGACACCAGTCAGTATACAGATATCTCCCTGAGAGAGAGAGGACTGAGAGTCACCAGTCAGTGTACAGATATCTCCCTGAGAGAGAGAGGGGACTGAGAGACACCAGTCAGCGTACAGATATCTCCCTGATAGAGAGGGGACTGAGAGACACCAGTCAGTGTGCAGATATCTCCCTGAGAGAGGGGACTGAGAGACACCAGTCAGTGTACAGATATCTCCCTGATAGAGAGGGGACTGAGAGACACCAGTCAGTGTGCAGATATCTCCCTGAGAGAGAGAGGGGACTGAGAGACACCAGTCAGTATACAGATATCTCCCTGAGAGAGAGAGGGGACTGAGAGACACCAGTCAGTGTACAGATATCTCCCTGAGAGAGGGGACTGAGAGACACCAGTCAGTTTACAGATATCTCCCTGAGAGAGAGGGGGGACAGAGAGACACCAGTCAGTGTACAGATATCTCCCTGAGAGAGAGGACTGAGAGACACCAGTCAGTGTACAGATATCTCCCTGAGAGAGAGGGGACTGAGAGACACTAGTCAGTGTACAGATATCTCCCTGAGAGAGAGAGGGGACTGAGAGACACTAGTCAGTGTACAGATATCTCCCTGAGAGAGAGAGGGGACTGAGAGACACCAGTCAGTGTACAGATATCTCCCTGAGAGAGAGGGGGGACAGAGAGACACCAGTCAGTGTACAGATATCTCCCTGAGAGAGAGAACTGAGAGACACTAGTCAGTGTACAGATATCTCCCTGAGAGAGAGGGGACTGAGAGACACTAGTCAGTGTACAGATATCTCCCTGAGAGAGAGAGGGGACTGAGAGACACCAGTTAGTGTACAGATATCTCCCTGAGAGAGAGAGGGGACTGAGAGTCACCAGTCAGTGTACAGATATCTCCCTGAGAGAGAGGACTGATAGACACCAGTCAGTGTACAGATATCTCCCTGAGAGAGAGGGGACTGCGAGACACCAGTCAGTGTACAGATATCTCCCTGAGAGAGGGGACTGAGAGACACCAGTCAGTTTACAGATATCTCCCTGAGAGAGAGGGGGGACAGAGAGACACCAGTCAGTGTACAGATATCTCCCTGAGAGAGAGGACTGAGAGACACCAGTCAGTGTACAGATATCTCCCTGAGAGAGAGGGGACTGAGAGACACTAGTCAGTGTACAGATATCTCCCTGAGAGAGAGAGGGGACTGAGAGACACTAGTCAGTGTACAGATATCTCCCTGAGAGAAAGAGGGGACTGAGAGACACCAGTCAGTGTACAGATATCTCCCTGAGAGAGAGGACTGAGAGACACCAGTCAGTGTACAGATATCTCCCTGAGAGAGAGAGGGGACTGAGAGACACCAGTCAGTGTACAGATATCTCCCTGAGAGAGGGGACTGAGAGACACCAGTCAGTTTACAGATATCTCCCTGAGAGAGAGGGGACTGAGAGACACCAGTCAGTGTACAGATATCTCCCTGAGAGAGAGAGGGGACTGGGAGACACCAGTCAGTGTACAGATATCTCCCTGAGAGAGAGAGAGGGGACTGAGAGACACCAGTCAGTGTACAGATATCGCCCTGGGAGAGAGGGGACTGAGAGACACCAGTCAGTTTACAGATATCTCCCTGAGAGAGAGAGGGGACTGAGAGACACCAGTCAGTGTACAGTTATCTCCCTGAGAGAGAGGGGACTGAGAGACACCAGTCAGTTTACAGATATCTCCCTGAGAGAGGGGGACTGAGAGACACTAGTTAGTGTGCAGATATCTCCATGAGAGAGAGAGGGGACTGAGAGACACCAGTCAGTGTACAGATCTCCCTGAGAGAGAGGGGACTGAGAGACACTAGTCAGTGTGCAGATATCTCCCTGAGAGAGAGAGGACTGAGAGACACTAGTCAGTGTACAGATATCTCCCTGAGAGAGAGGGGGACTGAGAGACACTAGTCAGTGTGCAGATATCTCCATGAGAGAGAGAGGGGACTGAGAGACACCAGTCAGTGTACAGATATCATCCTGAGAGAGAGGGGACTGAGAGACACTAGTCAGTGTGCAGATATCTCCCTGAGAGAGAGAGGACTGAGAGACACCAGTCAGTGTACAGATATCTCCCTGAGAGAGAGGGGACTGAGAGACACCAGTCAGTGTACAGATATCTCCCTGAGAGAGAGAGGGGACTGAGAGACACTAGTCAGTGTGCAGATATCTCCCTGAGAGAGAGGGGACTGAGAGACACTAGTCAGTGTGCAGATATCTCCCTGAGAGAGAGAGGACTGAGAGACACCAGTCAGTGTACAGATATCTCCCTGAGAGAGAGGGGGACTGAGAGACACTAGTCAGTGTGCAGATATCTCCATGAGAGAGAGAGGGGACTGAGAGACACCAGTCAGTGTACCGATATCTCCCTGAGAGAGAGAGGGGACTGAGAGACACCAGTCAGTGTACAGATATCTCCCTGAGAGAGAGAGGGGACTGAGAGACACCAGTCAGTGTACAGATATCTCCCTGAGAGAGACAGGGGACTGAGAGACACCAGTCAGTGCACAGATATCTCCCTGAGAGAGAGAGGGGACTGAGAGACACCAGTCAGTGTACAGATATCTCCCTGAGAGGGGACTGAGAGACACCAGTCAGTGTACAGATATCCCCCTGAGAGAGAGAGGGGACTGAGAGACACCAGTCAGTGTACAGATATCTTCCTGAGAGAGAGAGGGGACTGAGAGACACCAGTCAGTGTACAGATATCCCCCTGAGAGAGAGAGGACTGAGAGACACCAGTCAGTGTACAGATATCCCCCTGAGAGAGAGAGGACTGAGAGACACCAGTCAGTGTACAGATATCCCCCTGAGAGAGAGAGGGGACTGAGAGACACCAGTCAGTGTACAGATATCTCCCTGAGAGAGAGGGGGGACTGAGAGACACCAGTCAGTGTACAGATATCTTCCTGAGAGAGAGAGGGGACAGAGAGACACCAGTCAGTGTACAGATATCTCCCTGAGAGAGAGAGGACTGAGAGACACCAGTCTGTGTACAGATATCTCCCTGAGAGAGAGAGGACTGAGAGACACCAGTCAGTGTACAGATATCTCCCTGAGAGAGGACTGAGAGACACCAGTCAGTGTACAGATATCTCCCTGAGAGAGAGGGGACTGAGAGACACCAGTCAATGTACAGATATCTCCCTGAGAGAGAGAGGACTGAGAGACACCAGTCAGTGTACAGATATCCCCCTGAGAGAGAGAGGACTGAGAGACACCAGTCAGTGTACAGATATCTCCCTGAGAGAGAGAGGACTGAGAGACACCAGTCAGTGTACAGATATCTCCCTGAGAGAGAGAGGACTGAGAGACACCAGTCAGTGTACAGATATCTCCCTGAGAGAGGACTGAGAGACACCAGTCAGTGTACAGATATCTCCCTGAGAGAGAGGGGACAGAGAGACACCAGTCAGTGTACAGATATCTCGCCGAGACAGAAAGGACTGAGAGACACCAGTCAGTGGACAGATATCTCCCTGAAAGAGAGAGAGGGGACTGGGAGACACCAGTCAGTGTACAGATATCTCCCTGAGAGAGAGGGGACTGAGAGACACCAGTCAGTGTACAGATATCTCCCTGAGAGAGAGAGAGGGGACTGAGAGACACCAGTCAGTGTACAGATATCTCCCTGAGAGAGAGGGGACTGAGAGACACCAGTCAGTGTACAGATATCTCCCTGAGAGAGGGGACTGATAGACACCAGTCAGTGTACAGATATCTCCGTGAGAGAGAGAGGGGACTGAGAGACACCAGTCAGTGTACAGATATCTCCGTGAGAGAGAGAGGGGACTGAGAGACACCAGTCAGTGTACAGATATCTCCCTGAGAGAGAGAGGGGACTGAGAGACACCAGTCAGTATACAGATATCTCCCTGAGAGAGAGGGGACTGAGAGACACCAGTCAGTGTACAGATATCTCCCTGAGAGAGAGAGGGACTGAGAGACACCAGTCAGTGTACAGATATCTCCGTGAGAGAGAGAGGGGACAGAGAGACACCAGTCAGTATACAGATATCTCCCTGAGAGAGAGGGGACTGAGAGACACCAGTCAGTGTACAGATATCTCCCTGAGAGAGAGAGGGACTGAGAGACACCAGTCAGTGTACAGATATCTCCCTGAGAGAGAGAGGGACTGAGAGACACCAGTCAGTGTACAGATATCTCCCTGAGAGAGAGGGGACTGAGAGACACCAGTCAGTGTACAGATATCTCCCTGAGAGAGAGAGGGGACTGAGAGACACCAGTCAGTATACAGATATCTCCCTGAGAGAGAGAGGGGACGGAGAGACACCAGTCAGTATACATATATCTCCCTGAGAGAGAGGGGACTGAGAGACACCAGTCAGTGTACAGATATCTCCGTGAGAGAGAGAGGGGACTGAGAGACACCAGTCAGTGTACAGATATCTCCCTGAGAGAGGGGACTGAGAGGCACCAGTCTGTGTACAGATATCTCCCTGAGGGAGAGGACTGAGAGACACCAGTCAGTGTACAGATATCTCCCTGAGAGAGAGGGGACTGAGAGACTCTAGTCAGTGTACAGATATCTCCCTGAGAGAGAGAGGGGACTGAGAGACACTAGTCAGTGTACAGATATCTCCCTGAGAGAGAGAGGGGACTGAGAGACACCAGTCAGTGTACAGATATCTCCCTGAGAGAGAGGACTGAGAGACACCAGTCAGTGTACAGATATCTCCCTGAGAGAGAGAGAGGGGACTGAGAGACACCAGTCAGTGTACAGATATCTCCCTGAGAGAGAGGGGACTGAGAGACACCAGTCAGTGTACAGATATCTCCCTGAGAGAGGGGACTGATAGACACCAGTCAGTGTACAGATATCTCCGTGAGAGAGAGAGGGGACTGAGAGACACCAGTCAGTGTACAGATATCTCCGTGAGAGAGAGAGGGGACTGAGAGACACCAGTCAGTGTACAGATATCTCCCTGAGAGAGAGAGGGGACTGAGAGACACCAGTCAGTATACAGATATCTCCCTGAGAGAGAGGGGACTGAGAGACACCAGTCAGTGTACAGATATCTCCCTGAGAGAGAGAGGGACTGAGAGACACCAGTCAGTGTACAGATATCTCCGTGAGAGAGAGAGGGGACTGAGAGACACCAGTCAGTATACAGATATCTCCCTGAGAGAGAGGGGACTGAGAGACACCAGTCAGTGTACAGATATCTCCCTGAGAGAGAGAGGGACTGAGAGACACCAGTCAGTGTACAGATATCTCCCTGAGAGAGAGAGGGACTGAGAGACACCAGTCAGTGTACAGATATCTCCCTGAGAGAGAGGGGACTGAGAGACACCAGTCAGTGTACAGATATCTCCCTGAGAGAGAGAGGGGACTGAGAGACACCAGTCAGTATACAGATATCTCCCTGAGAGAGAGAGGGGACGGAGAGACACCAGTCAGTATACATATATCTCCCTGAGAGAGAGGGGACTGAGAGACACCAGTCAGTGTACAGATATCTCCGTGAGAGAGAGAGGGGACTGAGAGACACCAGTCAGTGTACAGATATCTCCCTGAGAGAGGGGACTGAGAGGCACCAGTCTGTGTACAGATATCTCCCTGAGGGAGAGGACTGAGAGACACCAGTCAGTGTACAGATATCTCCCTGAGAGAGAGGGGACTGAGAGACTCTAGTCAGTGTACAGATATCTCCCTGAGAGAGAGAGGGGACTGAGAGACACTAGTCAGTGTACAGATATCTCCCTGAGAGAGAGAGGGGACTGAGAGACACCAGTCAGTGTACAGATATCTCCCTGAGAGAGAGGACTGAGAGACACCAGTCAGTGTACAGATATCTCCCTGAGAGAGAGAGGGGACTGAGAGACACCAGTCAGTGTACAGATATCTCCCTGAGAGAGGGGACTGAGAGACACCAGTCAGTTTACAGATATCTCCCTGAGAGAGAGGGGACTGAGAGACACCAGTCAGTGTACAGATATCTCCCTGAGAGAGAGAGGGGACTGGGAGACACCAGTCAGTGTACAGATATCTCCCTGAGAGAGAGAGAGGGGACTGAGAGACACCAGTCAGTGTACAGATATCGCCCTGGGAGAGAGGGGACTGAGAGACACCAGTCAGTTTACAGATATCTCCCTGAGAGAGAGAGGGGACTGAGAGACACCAGTCAGTGTACAGTTATCTCCCTGAGAGAGAGGGGACTGAGAGACACCAGTCAGTTTACAGATATCTCCCTGAGAGAGAGGGGGACTGAGAGACACTAGTCAGTGAGCAGATATCTCCATGAGAGAGAGAGGGGACTGAGAGACACCAGTCAGTGTACAGATCTCCCTGAGAGAGAGGGGACTGAGAGACACTAGTCAGTGTGCAGATATCTCCCTGAGAGAGAGAGGACTGAGAGACACTAGTCAGTGTACAGATATCTCCCTGAGAGAGAGGGGGACTGAGAGACACTAGTCAGTGTGCAGATATCTCCATGAGAGAGAGAGGGGACTGAGAGACACCAGTCAGTGTACAGATATCTCCCTGAGAGAGAGGGGGGACTGAGAGACACTAGTCAGTGTGCAGATATCTCCATGAGAGAGAGAGGGGACTGAGAGACACCAGTCAGTGTACAGATATCTCCCCGAGAGAGAGAGGGGACTGAGAGACACCAGTCAGTGTACAGATATCTCCCTGAGAGAGAGGGGACTGAGAGACACTAGTCAGTGTGCAGATATCTCCCTGAGAGAGAGGGGACTGAGAGACACTAGTCAGTGTGCAGATATCTCCCTGAGAGAGAGAGGACTGAGAGACACCAGTCAGTGTACAGATATCTCCCTGAGAGAGAGGGGGACTGAGAGACACTAGTCAGTGTGCAGATATCTCCATGAGAGAGAGAGGGGACTGAGAGACACCAGTCAGTGTACAGATATCTCCCTGAGAGAGAGAGGGGACTGAGAGACACCAGTCAGTGTACAGATATCTCCCTGAGAGAGAGAGGGGACTGAGAGACTCCAGTCAGTGTACAGATATCTCCCTGAGAGAGAGAGGACTGAGAGACACCAGTCAGTGTACAGATATCTCCCTGAGAGGGGACTGAGAGACACCAGTCAGTGTACAGATATCCCCCTGAGAGAGAGAGGGGACTGAGAGACACCAGTCAGTGTACAGATATCTCCCTGAGAGAGAGGGGGGACTGAGAGACACCAGTCAGTGTACAGATATCTTCCTGAGAGAGAGAGGGGACAGAGAGACACCAGTCAGTGTACAGATATCTCCCTGAGAGAGAGAGGACTGAGAGACACCAGTCTGTGTACAGATATCTCCCTGAGAGAGAGAGGACTGAGAGACACCAGTCAGTGTACAGATATCTCCCTGAGAGAGAGAGGACTGAGAGACACCAGTCAGTGTACAGATATCTCCCTGAGAGGGGACTGAGAGACACCAGTCAATGTACAGATATCTCCCTGAGAGAGAGAGGACTGAGAGACACCAGTCAGTGTACAGATATCCCCCTGAGAGAGAGAGGACTGAGAGACACCAGTCAGTGTACAGATATCTCCCTGAGAGAGAGAGGACTGAGAGACACCAGTCAGTGTACAGATATCTCCCTGAGAGAGAGAGGACTGAGAGACACCAGTCAGTGTACAGATATCTCCCTGAGAGAGGACTGAGAGACACCAGTCAGTGTACAGATATCTCCCTGAGAGAGAGGGGACAGAGAGACACCAGTCAGTGTACAGATATCTCGCCGAGACAGAAAGGACTGAGAGACACCAGTCAGTGGACAGATATCTCCCTGAGAGAGAGAGAGGGGATTGGGAGACACCAGTCAGTGTACAGATATCTCCCTGAGAGAGAGGGGACTGAGAGACACCAGTCAGTGTACAGATATCTCCCTGAGAGAGAGAGAGGGGACTGAGAGACACCAGTCAGTGTACAGATATCTCCCTGAGAGAGAGGGGACTGAGAGACACCAGTCAGTGTACAGATATCTCCCTGAGAGAGGGGACTGATAGACACCAGTCAGTGTACAGATATCTCCGTGAGAGAGAGAGGGGACTGAGAGACACCAGTCAGTGTACAGATATCTCCGTGAGAGAGAGAGGGGACTGAGAGACACCAGTCAGTGTACAGATATCTCCCTGAGAGAGAGAGGGGACTGAGAGACACCAGTCAGTATACAGATATCTCCCTGAGAGAGAGGGGACTGAGAGACACCAGTCAGTGTACAGATATCTCCCTGAGAGAGAGAGGGACTGAGAGACACCAGTCAGTGTACAGATATCTCCGTGAGAGAGAGAGGGGACTGAGAGACACCAGTCAGTATACAGATATCTCCCTGAGAGAGAGGGGACTGAGAGACACCAGTCAGTGTACAGATATCTCCCTGAGAGAGAGAGGGACTGAGAGACACCAGTCAGTGTACAGATATCTCCCTGAGAGAGAGAGGGACTGAGAGACACCAGTCAGTGTACAGATATCTCCCTGAGAGAGAGGGGACTGAGAGACACCAGTCAGTGTACAGATATCTCCCTGAGAGAGAGAGGGGACTGAGAGACACCAGTCAGTGTACAGATATCTCCCTGAGAGAGAGGGGACTGAGAGACACCAGTCAGTGTACAGATATCTCCCTGAGAGAGAGGGGACTGAGAGACACCAGTCAGTGTACAGATATCTCCCTGAGAGAGAGGGGACTGAGAGACACCAGTCAGTGTACAGATATCTCCCTGAGAGAGAGGGGACTGAGAGACACCAGTCAGTGTACAGATATCTCCCTGAGAGAGAGAGGGACTGAGAGACACCAGTCAGTGTACAGATATCTCCCTGAGAGAGAGGGGACTGAGAGACACCAGTCAGTGTACAGATATCTCCCTGAGAGAGAGAGGGGACTGAGAGACACAAGTCAGTGTACAGATATCTCCCTGAGAGAGAGGGGACTGAGAGACACCAGTCAGTGTACAGATATCTCCCTGAGAGAGAGAGGGGACTGAGAGACACCAGTCAGTGTACAGATATCTCCCTGAGAGAGAGGGGACTGAGAGACACCAGTCAGTGTACAGATATCTCCCTGAGAGAGAGAGGGGACTGAGAGACACCAGTCAGTGTACAGATATCTCCCTGAGAGAGAGGGGACTGAGAGACACCAGTCAGTGTACAGATATCTCCCTGAGAGAGAGAGGGGACTGAGAGGCACCAGTCAGTGCACAGATATCTCCCTGGGAGAGAGAGGGGACTGAGAGACACCAGTCAGTGTACAGATATCTCCCTGAGAGAGAGGGGGGACTGAGAGACAGCAGTCAGTGTACAGATATCTCCCTGAGAGAGAGGGGACTGAGAGACACCAGTCAGTGTACAGATATCTCCCTGAGACAGAGAGGGGACTGAGAGACACCAGTCAGTGTACAGATATCGCCCTGAGAGAGGGGGGACTGAGAGACAGCAGTCAGTGTACAGATATCTCCCTGAGAGAGAGGGGACTGAGAAACACCAGTCAGTGTACAGATATCTCCCTGAGAGAGAGGGGACTGAGAGACACCAGTCAGTGTACAGATATCTCCCTGAGAGAGAGGAGACTGAGAGACACCAGTCAGTGTACAGATATCTCCCTGAGAGAGAGAGGACTGAGAGACACCAGTCAGTGTACAGATATCTCCCTGAGAGAGAGGGGACTGAGAGACACCAGTCAGTGTACAGATATCTCCCTGAGAGAGAGAGAGGGGACTGGGAGACACCAGTCAGTGTACAGATATCTCCCTGAGAGAGAGAGAGGGGACTGAGAGACACCAGTCAGTGTACAGATATCTCCCTGAGAGAGAGAGAGGGGACTGGGAGACACCAGTCAGTGTACAGATATCTCCCTGAGAGAGAGAGGGGACTGAGAGACACCAGTCAGTGTACAGATATCTCCCTGAGAGAGCGGGGACTGAGAGACACCAGTCAGTGTACAGATATCTCCCTGAGAGAGAGGGGACTGAGAGACTCCAGTCAGTGTACAGATATCTCCCTGAGAGAGAGGGGACTGAGAGACACCAGTCAGTGTACAGATATCTCCCTGAGAGAGAGGGGACTGAGAGACACCAGTCAGTGTACAGATATCTCCCTGAGAGAGAGGGGACTGAGAGACTCCAGTCAGTGTACAGATATCTCCCTGAGAGAGAGGGGACTGAGAGACACCAGTCAGTGTACAGATATCTCCCTGAGAGAGAGAGAGGGGACTGAGAGACTCCAGTCAGTGTACAGATATCTCCCTGAGAGAGAGAGGGGACTGAGAGACACCAGTCAGTGTACAGATATCTCCCTGAGAGAGGGGACTGAGAGACACCTGTCAGTGTACAGATATCTCCCTGAGAGAGAGAGGGGACTGAGAGACACCAGTCAGTGTACAGATATCTCCCTGAGAGAGAGAGGGGACTGAGAGACACCAGTCAGTGTACAGATATCTCCCTGAGAGAGAGAGGACTGAGAGACACCAGTCAGTGTACAGATATCAGCCAGAGAGAGAGAGGGGACTGAGAGACACCTGTCAGTGTACAGATATCTCCCTGAGAGAGAGAGGGGACTGAGAGACACCAGTCAGTGTACAGATATCTCCCTGAGAGAGAGAGGACTGAGAGACACCAGTCAGTGTACAGATATCAGCCAGAGAGAGAGAGGGGACTGAGAGACACCTGTCAGTGTACAGATATCTCCCTGAGAGAGAGAGGGGACTGAGAGACACCAGTCAGTGTACAGATATCTCCCTGAGAGAGAGAGGGGACTGAGATACACCAGTCAGTGTACAGATATCTCCCTGAGAGAGAGAGGGGACTGAGAGACACCAGTCAGTGTACAGATATCTTCCTGAGAGAGAGAGGGGACTGAGAGACACCAGTCAGTGTACAGATATCTCCCTGAGAGAGAGAGGGGACTGAGATACACCAGTCAGTGTACAGATATCTCCCTGAGAGAGAGAGGGGACTGAGAGACACCAGTCAGTGTACAGATATCAGCCAGAGAGAGAGAGGGGACTGAGAGACACCAGTCAGTGTACAGATATCTCCCTGAGAGAGAGAGGGGACTGAGAGACACCAGTCAGTGTACAGATATCTCCCTGAGAGAGAGAGGGGACTGAGATACACCAGTCAGTGTACAGATATCTCCCTGAGAGAGAGAGGGGACTGAGAGACACCAGTCAGTGTACAGATATCAGCCAGAGAGAGAGAGGGGACTGAGAGACACCAGTCAGTGTACAGATATCAGCCAGAGAGAGAGAGGGGACTGAGAGACACCAGTCAGTGTACAGATATCTCCCTGAGAGAGAGGGGACTGAGAGACACCAGTCAGTGTACAGATATCTCCCTGAGAGAGAGGGGACTGAGAGACACCAGTCAGTGTACAGATATCTCCCTGAGAGAGAGAGGGGACTGAGAGACACCAGTCAGTGTACAGATATCTCCCTGAGAGAGAGAGGGGACTGAGAGACACCAGTCAGTGTACAGATATCTCCCTGAGAGAGAGGGGACTGAGAGACACCAGTCAGTGTACAGATATCTCCCTGAGAGAGAGAGGGGACTGAGAGACACCAGTCAGTGTACAGATATCTCCCTGAGAGAGAGGGGACTGAGAGACACCAGTCAGTGTACAGATATCTCCCTGAGAGAGAGAGGGGACTGAGATACACCAGTCAGTGTACAGATATCTCCCTGAGAGAGAGAGGGGACTGAGAGACACCAGTCAGTGTACAGATATCAGCCAGAGAGAGAGAGGGGACTGAGAGACACCAGTCAGTGTACAGATATCTCCCTGAGAGAGAGAGGGGACTGAGAGACACCAGTCAGTGTACAGATATCTCCCTGAGAGAGAGAGGGGACTGAGATACACCAGTCAGTGTACAGATATCTCCCTGAGAGAGAGAGGGGACTGAGAGACACCAGTCAGTGTACAGATATCAGCCAGAGAGAGAGAGGGGACTGAGAGACACCAGTCAGTGTACAGATATCAGCCAGAGAGAGAGAGGGGACTGAGAGACACCAGTCAGTATACAGATATCTCCCTGAGAGAGAGGGGACTGAGAGACACCAGTCAGTGTACAGATATCTCCCTGAGAGAGAGAGGGACTGAGAGACACCAGTCAGTGTACAGATATCTCCCTGAGAGAGAGAGGGACTGAGAGACACCAGTCAGTGTACAGATATCTCCCTGAGAGAGAGGGGACTGAGAGACACCAGTCAGTGTACAGATATCTCCCTGAGAGAGAGAGGGGACTGAGAGACACCAGTCAGTATACAGATATCTCCCTGAGAGAGAGGGGACTGAGAGACACCAGTCAGTGTACAGATATCTCCCTGAGAGAGAGAGGGACTGAGAGACACCAGTCAGTGTACAGATATCTCCGTGAGAGAGAGAGGGGACTGAGAGACACCAGTCAGTATACAGATATCTCCCTGAGAGAGAGGGGACTGAGAGACACCAGTCAGTGTACAGATATCTCCCTGAGAGAGAGAGGGACTGAGAGACACCAGTCAGTGTACAGATATCTCCCTGAGAGAGAGAGGGACTGAGAGACACCAGTCAGTGTACAGATATCTCCCTGAGAGAGAGGGGACTGAGAGACACCAGTCAGTGTACAGATATCTCCCTGAGAGAGAGAGGGGACTGAGAGACACCAGTCAGTGTACAGATATCTCCCTGAGAGAGAGGGGACTGAGAGACACCAGTCAGTGTACAGATATCTCCCTGAGAGAGAGGGGACTGAGAGACACCAGTCAGTGTACAGATATCTCCCTGAGAGAGAGGGGACTGAGAGACACCAGTCAGTGTACAGATATCTCCCTGAGAGAGAGGGGACTGAGAGACACCAGTCAGTGTACAGATATCAGCCAGAGAGAGAGAGGGGACTGAGAGACACCAGTCAGTGTACAGATATCTCCCTGAGAGAGAGAGGGGACTGAGAGACACCAGTCAGTGTACAGATATCTCCCTGAGAGAGAGAGGGGACTGAGATACACCAGTCAGTGTACAGATATCTCCCTGAGAGAGAGAGGGGACTGAGAGACACCAGTCAGTGTACAGATATCAGCCAGAGAGAGAGGGGACTGAGAGACACCAGTCAGTGTACAGATATCTCCCTGAGAGAGAGAGGGGACTGAGATACACCAGTCAGTGTACAGATATCTCCCTGAGAGAGAGAGGGGACTGAGAGACACCAGTCAGTGTACAGATATCAGCCAGAGAGAGAGGGGACTGAGATACACCAGTCAGTGTACAGATATCTCCCTGAGAGAGAGAGGGGACTGAGAGACACCAGTCAGTGTACAGATATCAGCCAGAGAGAGAGGGGACTGAGAGACACCAGTCAGTGTACAGATATCTCCCTGAGAGAGAGGGGACTGAGAGACACCAGTCAGTGTACAGATATCTCCCTGAGAGAGAGAGGGGACTGAGAGACACCAGTCAGTGTACAGATATCTCCCTGAGAGAGAGGGGACTGAGAGACACCAGTCAGTGTACAGATATCTCCCTGAGAGAGAGGGGACTGAGAGACACCAGTCAGTGTACAGATATCTCCCTGAGAGAGAGAGAGGACTGAGAGACACCAGTCAGTGTACAGATATCTCCCTGAGAGAGAGGGGACTGAGAGACACCAGTCAGTGTACAGATATCTCCGTGAGAGAGAGAGGGGACTGAGAGACACCAGTCAGTGTACAGATATCTCCCTGAGAGAGAGTGGACTGAGAGACACCAGTCAGTGTACAGATATCTCCCTGAGAGAGAGGGGACTGAGAGACACCAGTCAGTGTACAGATATCTCCCTGAGAGAGAGGGGACTGAGAGACACCAGTCAGTGTACAGATATCTCCGTGAGAGAGAGAGGGGACTGAGAGACACCAGTCAGTGTACAGATATCTCCCTGAGAGAGAGGGGACTGAGAGACACCAGTCAGTGTACAGATATCTCCGTGAGAGAGAGAGGGGACTGAGAGACACCAGTCAGTGTACAGATATCTCCGTGAGAGAGAGAGGGGACTGGGAGACACCAGTCAGTGTACAGATATCTCCCTGAGAGAGAGAGAGGACTGAGAGACACCAGTCCGTGTACAGATATCTCACTGAGAGAGAGGGGACTGAGAGACACCAGTCAGTGTACAGATATCTCCCTGAGAGAGAGGGGACTGAGAGACACCAGTCAGTGTACAGAGAGAGGGGTTGGGTGGGGCAGTCAATGTTGTTGTTGGTCTTTTTGTGATGTTCTGGATGCTGCCTTGCTTTGACTCCTGCCTCTTCTTCTGCCCCCCTCTCCGGCAGGTATTTGAGGGGACTGAGGAGGGGCTCGCCGCCCGCCGCCCGCTGATGTCGCTGAGTTTGGAAGCCGCCCGGCCCGAGGCCCCGCCGCCCGGCCCCCCCCCGCCCGAGGCCCCGCTGCCCGGCCCCCCCCCGCCGGAGGAGAAGAGGCCGCCCGCCGCCGCCGCCGCCGTGCCGCCCCCGCTGCAGGTGCACCTGGCGGCCGGCACGCTGAGCCTGCCGGCCGGGGCCCAGCGCCTGGGGCCGGCGCACTCGGGCTCCACCGCCACCTCCCTGTCGAGCGGCTCGGAGGCGGCCAAGGAGGGGGCCGCCCGGCCGGCGGAGAGCCCGGGGCCCCCCGAGGCCAGCCCGGCGCCCGGCGGCCCGCCCGACCGCACCCCGGCCCCGCACCAGCCGCTCGCCTCGCACTCGGCCCCCACCGTCCTGGACGAGGAGCCGCCCCGCTCCCCCCCGCCCGACATCTGGAAGACGCCCTTCTGGATCATCGAGGACTTCCAGGCCCCCTGCCAGCTGTGCCGGCGGAGGGAGGAGGAGCCGCCCGCCGCCCCCCGCCCGGCCGAGGGCGCCGAGCCCGGCCTGCGCGTCAGCCAGCAGCCGCCCTACTACGACCTGGAGCCCGAGGACCTGGCCAGCTACGGCGCCATCCACCCGGGGCCCGAGCCGCGCGTGCGCGACAGCGAGCTGCTCGACGTGCCGGACGAGGACTGCGAGTTCTGGGGCCAGTTCTACTTCGCCGGCCTGGAGCCGGCGCGCGAGCTGATCCGGCGGCGGCGGCGGCCGCGCGCAGCCCAATAAACACCCGCCTCAGCCGCCGTCCCGCCGCCGCTCTCTGTGCACCACACCCGCGGGGGGGGGGGGGGGGTCACAGGGGGGGGGGGGGGGGGTCACAGGGGGGGGGGGGGGGGTCACAGAGGGGGCGGGGTTCACAGAGGGGGCGGGGTTCACAGGGGGCGGGGTTCACAGGGGGCGGGGGGCGGGGTTCACAGGGGGCGGGGTTCACAGGGGGCGGAGGGGGCGGGGTTCACAGGGGGCGGGGGGGCGGGGTTCACAGGGGGCGGGGTTCACAGGGGGCGGGGGGGCGGGGTTCACAGGGGGCGGGGGGGGCGGGGTTCACAGGGGGCGGGGTTCACAGGGGGCGGGGGGGGCGGGGTTCACAGGGGGCGGGGGGGGCGGGGTTCACAGGGGGCGGGGTTCACAGGGGGCGGGGGGGGCGGGGTTCACAGGGGGCGGGGTTCACAGGGGGCGGGGGGGCGGGGTTCACAGGGGGCGGGGGGGGCGGGGTTCACAGGGGGCGGGGTTCACAGGGGGCGGGGGGGGCGGGGTTCACAGGGGGCGGGGGGGGCGGGGTTCACAGGGGGCGGGGGGGCGGGGTTCACAGGGGGCGGGGGGGGCGGGGTTCACAGGGGGCGGGGGGGGCGGGGTTCACAGGGGGCGGGAGGGGGGGTTCACGGGGCGGGAGGGGGGGTTCACAGGGGGCGGGGGGGCGTTCACAGGGGGCGGGGGGGCGGGGTTCACAGGGGGCGGGGGGGCGGGGTTCACAGGGGGCGGGGTTCACAGGGGGCGGGGGGGCGGGGTTCACAAGGGGCGGGGTTCACAAGGGGCGGGGGGGCGGGGTTCACAGGGGGCGGGAGGGGGGGTTCACAGGGGGCGGGGGGGCGGGGTTCACAGAGGGCGGGCGGGGGGTTCACGGGGGGGGCGGGGTTCACAGAGGGTGGGGGTTCACAGGGGGCGGGGTTCACAAGGGGCGGGGTTCACGGGGGCGGGGGGGGCGGGGTTCACAGGGGGCGGGAGGGGGGGTTCGGGGGGGCGGGGTTCACGGGGGGGCGGGGTTCACAGAGGGTGGGGGGGGCGGGGTTCACAGAGGGCGGGGGGGCGGTGGGGGGGCGGGGTTCACAGAGGGCGGTGGGGGTGGTGGGGGGGCGGGGTTCACAGAGGGCGGGGAGGACGGTGGGGGTGGGGGGGTTCACAGAGGGCGGGGGGTTCGGGGGCGGGGGGGCAATTTCTCGATAGATTATTATTTCTTTTTTTTAAAAAATTTATTGAGGTATTCGCAAAATTTTTATAACCATCGAAGACCCACATCAGAGACCCCAGCAGAGACCCCATCGGAAACCCCATCAGAGACCCCATCAGAAACCCCAGCAGAGACCCCATCAGAAACCCCATCAGAGACCCCATCAGAAACCCCATCAGAGACCCCATCAGAAACCCCATCAGAAACCCCAGCAGAGACCCCAGCAGAAACCCCATCAGAGACCCCATCAGAGACCCCATCAGAGACCCCATCAGAAACCCCATCAGAGACCCCATCAGAGACCCCATCAGAAACCCCATCAGAGACACACATCAGAAACCCCATCAGAGACCCCATCAGAGACCCCATCAGACACCCCATCAGAGACCCACAAGAGAGACCCACATCAGAAACCCCATCAGAGACCCCATCAGAAATCCCATCAGAGACCCCATCAGAGACCCCATCAGAGACCCCATCAGAGACCCCTGCAGAAACCCCATCAGAGACCCCAACAGAAACCCCATCAGAGACCCCATCAGAAACCCCATCAGAGACCCCATCAGAAACCCACAAGAGAGACCCACATCAGAAACCCCATCAGAGACCCCATCAGAAACCCCATCAGAAACCCCATCAGAAACCCCATCAGAGACTCCATCAGAGACCCCATCAGAGACCCCATCAGAAACCCCATCAGAGACCCACATCAGAGACCCCATCAGAGACCCCATCAGAGACCCACAAGAGAGACCCACATCAGAAACCCCATCAGAGACCCCATCAGAAACCCCATCAGAGACCCCATCAGAAACCCCATCAGACACCCCATCAGAGACCCACAAGAGAGACCCACATCAGAAACCCCATCAGAGACCCCATCAGAAATCCCATCAGAGACCCCATCAGAGACCCCATCAGAGACCCCAGCAGAAACCCCATCAGAGACCCCAACAGAAACCCCATCAGAGACCCCATCAGAAACCCCATCAGAGACCCCATCAGAGACCCCATCAGAGACCCCATCAGAAACCCACAAGAGAGACCCACATCAGAAACCCCATCAGAGACCCCATCAGAAACCCCATCAGAAACCCCATCAGAGACTCCATCAGAGACCCCATCAGAAACCCCATCAGAAACCCCATCAGAAACCCCATCAAAGACCCACATCAGAAACCCCATCAGAGACCCCATCAGAGACCCCATCAGACACCCCATCAGAGACCCACAAGAGAGACCCACATCAGAAACCCCATCAGAGACCCCATCAGAAACCCCATCAGAGACCCCATCAGAGACCCCATCAGAGACCCCATCGGAGACCCCAGCAGAAACCCCAGCAGAAACCCCAGCAGAAACCCCAGCAGAAACCCCATCAGAAACCCCATCAGAAACCCCATCAGAGACCCCATCAGAAACCCCATCAGAGACCCCATCAGAAACCCCATCAGAAACCCCATCAGAGACCCACATCAGAAACCCCATCAGAGACCCCATCAGAGACCCCATCAGACACCCCATCAGAGACCCACAAGAGAGACCCACATCAGAAACCCCATCAGAGACCCCATCAGAGACCCCATCGGAGACCCCATCAGACACCCACATCAGAGACCCCATCAGAGACCCCATCAGAAACCCCATCAGAGACCCCAGCAGAAACCCCATCAGAGACCCCATCAGAGACCCCATCAGAGACCCACATCAGAGACCCCAGCAGAAACCCCATCTGAGAGCCCATCAGATACCCCAGCAGACAACCCATCAGAGACCCCATCAGAAACCCCATCAGAGACCCACATCAGAGACCCCAGCAGAAACCCCATCAGACACCCCATCAGAAACCCTATCAGACACCCCATCAGAGACCCCATCAGAAACCCCATCAGAGACCCCATCAGATACCCCATCAGATACCCCATCAGATACCCCATCAGATACCCCAACCCCATCAGAGACACACATCAGAAACCCCATCAGAGACCCCATCAAAGACCCACATCAGAGACCCCATCAGACACCCACATTAGAGACCCCATCAGAGACGCCATCAGAAAGCCCATCATAGACCCCATCAGAGACCCCATCAGAAACCCCATCAGACACCCCATCAGACACCCCATCAGAGACTCCATCAGAAACCCCATCAGAGACCCCATCAGAGACCCCAGCAGACACCCATCAGAAACCCCAGCAGAGACCCCAGCAGACACCCCAGCAGACACCCCAGCAGACACCCCAGCAGACACCCCAGCAGACACCCCAGCAGACACACCATCAGAAACCCCATCAGAAACCCCATCAGAAACCCCATCAGAGACCCCATCAGAGACCCCATCAGAAACCCCATCAGACACCCCAGCAGAGACCCCATCAGAGACCCTAGCAGACACCCCATCAGAAACCCCATCAGAAACCCCATCAGAGACCACATCAGACACCCCAGCAGAGACCTCATCAGAAACCCCATCTGATACCCCATCAGAGACCCCATCAGAAACCCCATCATAGACCCCATCAGAGACCCCATCAGAGACCCCCATCAGAGACCCCATCAGACACCCCATCAGAGACCCCATCAGAGACCCCATCAGACACCCACATCAGAGACCCACGTCAGAGACCCCAGCAGAAACCCCATCTGAGAGCCCATCAGATACCCCAGCAGACAACCCATCAGAAACCCCATCAGAGACCCCATCAGAGACCCCATCAGACACCCCATCAGACACCCCATCAGAAACCCCATCAGAAACCCCATCAGAGACCCACATCAGAGACCCACATCAGAGACCCCAGCAGAGATCCCAGCAGAAACCCCATCAGGCACCCCATCAGAGACCCCATCAGAAACCCCATCGGAGACCCCATCGGAGACCCCATCAGAGACCCCAACCCCATCAGAGACCCCCATCAGAAACCCCATCAGAGACCCCATCAGAGACCCACATCAGAAACCCCAACAGAGACCCCATCAGAAACCCCATCAGAGACCCCAGCAGACACCCATCAGAAACCCCATCAGAGACCCCACCAGAAACCCCATCAGAAACCCCAGCAGAAACCCCAGCAGACCCCATCAGAGATCCCAGCAGACACCCCATCAGAAACCCCATCAGAGACCCCATCAGATACCCCATCAGAGACCCCAGCAGAGACCTCATCGGAAAACCCATCTGATACCCCATCAGAGACCCCATCAGACACCCCATCAGAGACCCCCATCAGAGGCCCCAACCGAGATCCCATCAGAGACCCCATCAGAGACCCCATCAGAGCCCCCCATCAGAGACCCCATCAGACACCCCATCAGACACCCCATCAGAGGCCCCATCAGAGGCCCCATCAGAGACCCCATCAGACACCCTAAGAGAGACCCCATCAGACACCCCATCAGAGGCCCCAACAGACACCCCATCAGAGATCCCATCGGAGACCCCATCGGAGACCCCATCAGAGGCCCCAGCAGAGACCCCATCGGACACCCCATCAGAGGTACCATCAGACACCCCATCAGAGACCCCCAACAGAGACCCCCATCAGACAGCCCATCAGAGACCCCAGAGACCCCATCAGAGACCCCATCAGACGACCCATCAGAAACCCATCAGCGACCCCAGCAGAAACCCCATCAGAGACCCCATCAGAGACACCATCGGAGACCCCATCAGACACCCACATCAGAGACCCACATCAGAGACCCCAGCAGAAACCCCATCTGAGAGCCCATCAGATACCCCAGCAGACAACCCATCAGAAACCCCATCAGAGACCCCATCAGACACACCATCAGAAACCCCATCAGTGACCCACATCAGAGACCCACATCAGAGACCCCAGCAGAGACCCCAGCAGAAACCCCATCAGAGACCCCATCAGAGACCCCAACCCCATCAGAGACCCCATCAGAGACCCCCATCAGAGACCCCATCAGAGACCCCATCAGAGACCCACATCAGAAACCCCATCAGAGACCCCATCAGAGACCCCATCAGAAACCCCATCAGACACCCCATCAGACACCCCATCAGAGACCCCATCAGACACACCATCAGAAACCCATCAGAGACCCCATCAGACACACCATCAGAAACCCCATCAGACACCCCAGCAGAGACCCCAGCAGACACCCCATCAGAAACCCCATCAGAGACCCCATCAGAAACCCCATCAGAAACCCCAGCAGACACCCCAGCAGAGACCCCGTCAGAGACCCCAGCAGACACCCCATCAGAAACCCCATCAGAGACCCCATCAGAGACCACATCAGACACCCCAGCAGAGACCTCATCAGAAAACCCATCTGATACCCCATCAGAGACCCCATCAGAAACCCCATCATAGACCCCATCAGAGACCCCCATCAGAGACCCCTTCAGACACCCCATCAGAGACACCCATCAGAGACCCCATCAGACACCACATCAGAGACCCCATCAGAGACCCCAGCAGACACCCATTAGAAACCCCATTAGAAACCCCATCAGAGACCCCATCAGACACCCCAGCAGAGACCCCATCAGAGACCCCATCAGAAACCCCATCAGAAACCCCATCAGAGACCCCATCAGAGGCCCCATCAGAGACCCCGTCAGAGACCCCCGTCAGAGACCCCCATCAGAGACCCCATCAGAGACCCCATCAGACACCCCATCAGAGACCCCATCAGAGGCCCCATCAGAGATCCCATCAGAGACCCCATCAGAGACCCCATCAGACACCCCATCAGAGACCCCATCAGAGACCCCATCAGACACCCCATCAGAGATCCCATCAGAGACCCCATCAGAGACCCCATCAGACACCCCATCAGAGACCCCATCAGACACCCCCATCAGAAAGCCCGTAAGAGACCCCATCAGAGGCCCCAACAGACACCCCATCAGAGATCCCATCAGAGACCCCATCAGAGACCCCATCAGAGACCCCATCAGAGATCCCATCAGAGACCCCATCAGAGACCCCATCAGACACCCCATCAGAGATCCCATCAGAGACCCCATCAGAGATCCCATCAGAGACCCCATCAGAGACCCCCATCAGAGACCCCATCAGAGACCCCATCAGAAACCCCATCATAGACCCCATCAGAGACCCCCATCATAGACCCCATCAGAGACCCCATCAGACACCCATCAGAGACCCCATCAGACACCCCATCAGAGGCCCGCACCCCGGCCCCGCACCAGCCGCTCGCCTCGCACTCGGCCCCCACCGTCCTGGACGAGGAGCCGCCCCGCTCCCCCCCGCCCGACATCTGGAAGACGCCCTTCTGGATCATCGAGGACTTCCAGGCCCCCTGCCAGCTGTGCCGGCGGAGGGAGGAGGAGCCGCCCGCCGCCCCCCGCCCGGCCGAGGGCGCCGAGCCCGGCCTGCGCGTCAGCCAGCAGCCGCCCTACTACGACCTGGAGCCCGAGGACCTGGCCAGCTACGGCGCCATCCACCCGGGGCCCGAGCCGCGCGTGCGCGACAGCGAGCTGCTCGACGTGCCGGACGAGGACTGCGAGTTCTGGGGCCAGTTCTACTTCGCCGGCCTGGAGCCGGCGCGCGAGCTGATCCGGCGGCGGCGGCGGCCGCGCGCAGCCCAATAAACACCCGCCTCAGCCGCCGTCCCGCCGCCGCTCTCTGTGCACCACACCCGCGGGGGGGGGGGGGGGGTCACAGGGGGGGGGGTCACAGGGGGCGGGGGGGGGGGGGTCACAGGGGGCGGGGGGGGGGGCGGGGGGGGGGGGGGGCGGGGGGGGGGGGCGGGGGGGGGGGGGCGGGGGGGGGGGCGGGGGGGGGGGGGGCGGGGGGGGGGGGGGGGGGGGCGGGGGGGGGGGGGGGGGGGCGGGGGGGGGGGGGGAGGGGGCGGGGGGGGGGGGGGGGGCGGGGGGGGGGGGGGTCACAGGGGGCGGGGGGGGGGGGGGGGTCACAGGGGGCGGGGGGGGGGGGGGTCACAGGGGGCGGGGGGGGGGGGGGGGGGTCACAGGGGGCGGGGGGGGGGGGGGGGGTCACAGGGGGCGGGGGGGGGGGGGGGGGGGGGGTCACAGGGGGCGGGAGGGGGGGGGGGTCACAGGGGGCGGGGGGGGGGGGGGGGGGGGTCACAGGGGGCGGGGGGGGGGGGGGGGGTCACAGGGGGCGGGGGGGGGGGGGGGTCACAGGGGGCGGGGGGGGGGGGGGGGTCACAGGGGGGGGGGGGTCACAGGGGGCGGGGGGGGGGGGGGTCACAGGGGGCGGGGGGGGGGGTCACAGGGGGCGGGGGGGGTCACAGGGGGCGGGGGGGGGGGGGGGTCACAGGGGGCGGGGGGGGGGGGGGTCACAGGGGGGGGGGGGGGGTCACAGGGGGCGGGGGGGGGGGGGGGGGTCACAGGGGGCGGGGGGGGGTCACAGGGGGCGGGGGGGGGGGGGGTCACAGGGGGCGGGGGGGGGGGGGGGGTCACAGGGGGCGGGGGGGGGGGGGGTCACAGGGGGCGGGGGGGGGGGGGGGGGTCACAGGGGGCGGGGGGGGGTCACAGGGGGCGGGGGGGGGGGGGTCACAGGGGGGGGGGGGGGGTCACAGGGGGGGGGGGCGGGGTTCACAGAGGGCGGGGGGGCGGGGTTCACAGAGGGCGGGGGGGTGGGGTTCACAGAGGGCGGGGGGGGTGGGGTTCACAGAGGGCGGGGGGGTGGGGTTCACAGAGGGCGGGGGGTGGGGTTCACAGAGGGGGGGGCGTGGGGGTGGGGGGGGGTTCACAGAGGGGGGGCGGGGTTCACAGAGGGGGGGGGCGGGGTTCACAGAGGGGGGGGGCGGGGTTCACAGAGGGGGGGGGCGGGGTTCACAGAGGGCGGGGCGGGTTCACAGAGGGCGGGGCGGGGTTCACAGAGGGGGGGCGGGGTTCACAGAGGGGGGGCGGGGTTCACAGAGGGGGGGGCGGGGTTCACAGAGGGCGGGGGGCGGGGTTCACAGAGGGCGGGGGGGCGGGGTTCACAGAGGGCGGGGGGGCGGGGTTCACAGAGGGCGGGGGGGCGGGGTTCACAGAGGGCGGGGGGGCGGGGTTCACAGAGGGCGGGGGGGCGGGGTTCACAGAGGGCGGGGGGGCGGGGATCACAGAGGGGGGGGCGTGGGGGTGGGGGGGGCGGGGTTCACAGAGGGGGGGGCGGGGTTCACAGAGGGCGGGGGGGCGGGGTTCACAGAGGGCGGGGGGGGCGGGGTTCACAGAGGGCGGGGGGGGCGGGGTTCACAGAGGGCGGGGGCGTGGGGGTGGGGGGGGGGCGGGGTTCACAGAGGGCGGGGGGGGCGGGGATCACAGAGGGGGGGCGTGGGGGTGGGGGGGGCGGGGTTCACAGAGGGGGGGGCGGGGTTCACAGAGGGGGGGGCGGGGTTCACAGAGGGGTGGGGGCGGGGTTCACAGAGGGGGGGGGCGGGGTTCACAGAGGGGGGGGCGGGGTTCACAGAGGGGTGGGGGGGGTTCACAGAGGGGGGGGGGTTCACAGAGGGGGGGGGTTCACAGAGGGGGGGGTTCACAGAGGGGGGGGTTCACAGAGGGGGGGGGGGTTCACAGAGGGGGGGGGGTTCACAGAGGGGGGGGGGTTCACAGAGGGGGGGGGTTCACAGAGGGGGGGGGGGTTCACAGAGGGGGGGGGGGTTCACAGAGGGGGGGGGGGTTCACAGAGGGGGGGGGGGTTCACAGAGGGGGGGGGGTTCACAGAGGGGGGGGGGTTCACAGAGGGGGGGGGGGTTCACAGAGGGGGGGGGGGTTCACAGAGGGGGGGGGGGTTCACAGAGGGGGGGGGGGCGGGGTTCACAGAGGGGGGGGGGGCGGGGTTCACAGAGGGGGGGGGGCGGGGTTCACAGAGGGGGGGGGGCGGGGTTCACAGAGGGGGGGGGGCGGGGTTCACAGAGGGGGGGGCGGGGTTCACAGGGGGCGGGGCGGGGTTCACAGGGGGCGGGGTTCACAGGGGGCGGGGGGGGCGGGGTTCACAGGGGGCGGGGGGCGGGGTTCACAGGGGGCGGGAGGGGGGCGGGGTTCACAGGGGCGGGAGGGGGGCGGGAGGGGGGGTTCACAGGGGGCGGGGGGGGTTCACAGGGGGCGGTGGGGGCGGGGGTTCACAGGGGGCGGGGGGGGCGGGGTTCACAGGGGGCGGGGGGGCGGGGTTCACAGGGGGCGGGGGGGGGCGGGGTTCACAGGGGGCGGGGTTCACAGGGGGCGGGGGGGGGCGGGGTTCACTGAGGGGGGGGGCGGGGTTCACTGAGGGGGGGGGCGGGGTTCACAGAGGGGGGGGCGGGGTTCACAGAGGGGGGGGCGGGGTTCACAGAGGGCGGGGGGGCGGGGTTCACAGAGGGCGGGGGGGCGGGGTTCACAGAGGGCGGGGGGGCGGGGTTCACAGAGGGCGGGGGGGCGGGTTCACAGAGGGCGGGGTTCACAGAGGGCGGGGGGGCGGGGTTCACAGAGGGCGGGGGGCGGGGTTCACAGGGGGCGGGGGGGCGGGGTTCACAGGGGGCGGGGGGGCGGGGTTCACAGGGGCGGGGTTCACAGGGGGCGGGGGGGGGGCGGGGTTCACAGGGGGCGGGGTTCGGGGGGGGCGGGGTTCACAGGGGGCGGGGGGGCGGGGTTCACAGGGAGCGGGGGGGCGGGGTTCACAGAGGGTGGGGGGGCGGGGTTCACAGAGGGCGGTGGGGGGGCGGGGTTCACAGAGGGCGGTGGGGGTGGTGGGGGGGCGGGGTTCAGAGAGGGCGGGGAGGACGGTGGGGGTGGGGGGGGTTCACAGAGGGCGGTGGGGGGGGGCGGGGTTCACAGGGGGCGGGGGGGGCAATTTCTCGATAGATTATTATTTCTTTTTAAAAAAAATTTATTGAGGTATTCGCAAAATTTTTATAACCATCGAAGACCCACATCAGAGACCCCATCAGAGACCCCAGCAGAGACCCCATCAGAGACCCCATCAGAGACCCCAGCAGAGACCCCATCGGAAACCCCATCAGAGACCCCATCAGAAACCCCATCAGAGACCCCATCAGAAACCCATCAGAGACCCCATCAGAAACCCCATCAGAGACCCCATCAGAAACCCCAGCAGAGACCCCAGCAGAGACCCCAGCAGAAACCCCATCAGAGACCCCATCAGAGACCCATCAGAAACCCATCAGAGACCCCATCAGAGACCCCATCAGAAACCCCATCAGAGACCCACATCAGAAACCCCATCAGAGACCCCATCAGAGACCCCATCAGACACCCCATCAGAGACCCACAAGAGAGACCCACATCAGAAACCCCATCAGAGACCCCATCAGAAATCCCATCAGAGACCCCATCAGAGACCCCATCAGAGACCCCATCAGAGACCCCAGCAGAAACCCCATCAGAGACCCCAACAGAAACCCCATCAGAGACCCCATCAGAAACCCCATCAGAGACCCCACCAGAAACCCACAAGAGAGACCCACATCAGAAACCCCATCAGAGACCCCATCAGAAACCCCATCAGAAACCCCATCAGAGACTCCATCAGAGACCCCATCAGAAACCCCATCAGAAACCCCATCAGAAACCCCATCAGAAACCCCATCAGAGACCCACATCAGAGACCCCATCAGAGACCCCATCAGAGACCCCATCAGACACCCCATCAGAGACCCACAAGAGAGACCCACATCAGAAACCCCATCAGAGACCCCATCAGAAACCCCATCAGAGACCCCATCAGAAACCCCATCAGACACCCCATCAGAGACCCACAAGAGAGACCCACATCAGAAACCCCATCAGAGACCCCATCAGAAATCCCATCAGAGACCCCATCAGAGACCCCATCAGAGACCCCAGCAGAAACCCCATCAGAGACCCCAACAGAAACCCCATCAGAGACCCCATCAGAAACCCCATCAGAGACCCCATCAGAAACCCACAAGAGAGACCCACATCAGAAACCCCATCAGAGACCCCATCAGAAACCCCATCAGAAACCCATCAGAGACTCCATCAGAGACCCCATCAGAAACCCCATCAGAAACCCCATCAGAAACCCCATCAAAGACCCACATCAGAAACCCCATCAGAGACCCCATCAGAGACCCCATCAGACACCCCATCAGAGACCCACAAGAGAGACCCACATCAGAAACCCCATCAGAGACCCCATCAGAAACCCCATCAGAGACCCCATCAGAGACCCCATCGGAGACCCCAGCAGAAACCCCATCAGAGACCCCAGCAGAAACCCCATCAGAGACCCCATCAGAAACCCCATCAGAAACCCCATCAGAGACCCCATCAGAAACCCCATCAGAAACCCCATCAGAGACCCCATCAGAAACCCCATCAGAAACCCCATCAGAGACCCACATCAGAAACCCCATCAGAGACCCCATCAGAGACCCCATCAGACACCCCATCAGACACCCCATCAGAGACCCACAAGAGAGACCCACATCAGAAACCCCATCAGAGACCCCATCAGAGACCCCATCGGAGACCCCATCAGACACCCACATCAGAGACCCCATCAGAGACCCCATCAGAAACCCCATCAGAGACCCCAGCAGAAACCCCATCAGAGACCCCATCAGAGACCCCATCAGAGACCCACATCAGAGACCCCAGCAGAAACCCCATCTGAGAGCCCATCAGATACCCCAGCAGACAACCCATCAGAGACCCCATCAGAAACCCCATCAGAGACCCACATCAGAGACCCCAGCAGAAACCCCATCAGACACCCCATCAGAAACCCTATCAGACACCCCATCAGAGACCCCATCAGAAACCCCATCAGAAACCCCATCAGAGACCCCATCAGATACCCCATCAGATACCCCATCAGATACCCCATCAGATACCCCAACCCCATCAGAGACACACATCAGAAACCCCATCAGAGACCCCATCAAAGACCCACATCAGAGACCCCATCAGACACCCACATTAGAGACCCCATCAGAGACGCCATCAGAAAGCCCATCATAGACCCCATCAGAGACCCCATCAGAAACCCCATCAGACACCCCATCAGACACCCCATCAGAGACTCCATCAGAAACCCCATCAGAGACCCCAGCAGACACCCATCAGAAACCCCATCAGAAACCCCAGCAGAGACCCCAGCAGAGACCCCAGCAGACACCCCAGCAGACACCCCAGCAGACACCCCAGCAGACACCCCAGCAGACACCCCAGCAGACACCCCAGCAGACACCCCAGCAGACACACCATCAGAAACCCCATCAGAAACCCCATCAGAAACCCCATCAGAAACCCCATCAGAGACCCCATCAGAGACCCCATCAGAAACCCCATCAGACACCCCAGCAGAGACCCCATCAGAGACCCCATCAGAGACCCTAGCAGACACCCCATCAGAAACCCCATCAGAAACCCCATCAGAGACCACATCAGACACCCCAGCAGAGACCTCATCAGAAACCCCATCTGATACCCCATCAGAGACCCCATCAGAAACCCCATCATAGACCCCATCAGAGACCCCATCAGAGACCCCCATCAGAGACCCCATCAGACACCCCATCAGAGACCCCATTAGAGACCCCATCAGACACCCACATCAGAGACCCACGTCAGAGACCCCAGCAGAAACCCCATCTGAGAGCCCATCAGATACCCCAGCAGACAACCCATCAGAAACCCCATCAGAGACCCCATCAGAGACCCCATCAGACACCCCATCAGACACCCCATCAGAAACCCCATCAGAAACCCCATCAGAGACCCACATCAGAGACCCACATCAGAGACCCCAGCAGAGATCCCAGCAGAAACCCCATCAGGCACCCCATCAGAAACCCCATCAGAGACCCCATCAGAAACCCCATCGGAGACCCCATCGGAGACCCCAACCCCATCAGAGACCCCCATCAGAAACCCCATCAGAGACACCATCAGAGACCCACATCAGAAACCCCAACAGAGACCCCATCAGAAACCCCATCAGAGACCCCAGCAGACACCCATCAGAAACCCCATCAGAGACCCCACCAGAAACCCCATCAGAAACCCCAGCAGAAACCCCAGCAGACCCCATCAGAGATCCCAGCAGACACCCCATCAGAAACCCCATCAGAGACCCCATCAGATACCCCATCAGAGACCCCAGCAGAGACCTCATCGGAAAACCCATCTGATACCCCATCAGAGACCCCATCAGAAACCCCATCAGACACCCCATCAGAGACCCCCATCAGAGGCCCCAACCGAGATCCCATCAGAGACCCCATCAGAGACCCCATCAGAGCCCCCCATCAGAGACCCCATCAGACACCCCATCAGAGGCCCCATCAGAGGCCCCATCAGAGACCCCATCAGAGACCCCATCAGACACCCTAAGAGAGACCCCATCAGACACCCCATCAGAGGCCCCAACAGACACCCCATCAGAGATCCCATCGGAGACCCCATCGGAGACCCCATCAGAGGCCCCAGCAGAGACCCCATCGGACACCCCATCAGAGGTACCATCAGACACCCCATCAGAGACCCCCAACAGAGACCCCCATCAGACAGCCCATCAGAGACCCCAGAGACCCCATCAGAAACCCCATCAGAGACCCCATCAGAGACCCCATCGGAGACCCCATCAGAGACCCCATCAGACACCCACATCAGACACCCACATCAGAGACCCCATCAGAGACCCCATCAGAAACCCCATCAGAAACCCCATCAGACACCCCATCAGACACCCACATCAGAGACCCCATCAGAGACCCCATCAGAGACCCCATCAGACACCCACATCAGACACCCACATCAGAGACCCCATCGGAGACCCCATCAGAGACCCCATCAGACACCCACATCAGACACCCACATCAGAGACCCCATCAGAGACCCCATCAGAGACCCCATCAGACACCCACATCAGACACCCACATCAGAAACCCCATCAGAAACCCACATCAGAGACCCCATCAGAAACCCCATCAGAGACCACATCAGACACCCCATCGGAGACCCCATCAGAAACCCCATCAGAGACCCCATCAGACACCCACATCAGACACCCACATCAGAGACCCCATCAGAGACCCCATCTGAAACCCCATCAGAAACCCCATCAGAGACCCCATCAGACACCCACATCAGAGACCCCATCAGAGACCCCATCGGAGACCCCATCAGTGACCCCATCAGACACCCCATCAGAGACCCCATCGGAGACCCCATCAGAGACCCCATCAGACACCCACATCAGACACCCACATCAGAGACCCCATCAGAGACCCCATCAGAAACCCCATCAGAAACCCACATCAGAGACCCCATCAGAAACCCCATCAGACACCCCATCGGAGACCCCATCAGAAACCCCATCAGAGACCCCATCAGACACCCACATCAGACACCCACATAAGAGACCCCATCAGAGACCCCATCAGAGACCCCATCAGAGACCCCATCAGACACCCACATCAGAGACCCCATCAGAGACCCCATCAGAGACTCCATGAGAAACCCCATCAGAGACCCCAGCAGAAACCCCATCAGAGACCCCATCGGAGACCCCATCAGACACCCACAAGAGAGACCCACATCAGAGACCCCAGCAGAAACCCTATCTGAGAGCCCATCAGATACCCCAGCAGACAACCCATCAGAAACCCCATCAGAGACCCACATCAGAAACCCCATCAGAGACCCACATCAGAAACCCCATCAGAGACTCCATCGGAGACCCCAGCAGAAACCCCATCAGAGACCCCAGCAGAAACCCCATCAGAGACCCACATCAGAAACCCCATCAGAGACCCCATCGGAGACCCCATCAGAAACCCCATCAGAGACCCCATCAGAAACCCCATCGGAGACCCCATCAGACACCCACATCAGAGACACCATCAGAAACCCCATCAGAGACCCCAGCAGAAACCCCATCAGAGACCCCATCGGAGACCCCATCAGACACCCACAAGAGAGACCCACATCAGAGACCCCAGCAGAAACCCCATCTGAGAGCCCATCAGATACCCCAGCAGACAACCCATCAGAAACCCCATCAGAGACCCCATCAGAGACCCCATCAGACACCCACATCAGAGACCCCATCGGAGACCCCATCGGAGACCCCATCAGTGACCCCATCAGACACCCCATCAGAGACCCCATCAGAGACCCCATCGGAGACCCCATCAGAGACCCCATCAGAGACCCACATCAGATACCCACATCAGAGACCCCATCAGAGACCCCAGCAGAAACCCCATCTGAGAGCCCATCAGATACCCCAGCAGACAACCCATCAGAAACCCCATCAGAGACCCCATCAGAGACCCCATCAGACACCCCATCAGAGACCCCATCGGAGACCCCATCGGAGACCCCATCGGAGACCCCATCAGAGACCCCATCAGAGACCCACATCAGACACCCACATCAGAGACCCCATCAGAGACCCCATCAGAAACCCCATCAGAAACCCACATCAGAGACCCCATCAGAAACCCCATCAGAGACCCCATCATACACCCCATCGGAGACCCCATCAGAAACCCCATCAGAGACCCCATCAGACACCCACATCAGACACCCACATCAGAGACCCCATCAGAGACCCCATCAGAAACCCCATCAGAAACCCCATCAGAGACCCCATCAGACACCCACATCAGAGACCCCATCAGAGACCCCATCAGAAACCCCATCAGAAACCCCAGCAGAAACCCCATCAGAGACCCCATCAGAGACCCCATCGGAGACCCCATCAGACACCCACAAGAGAGACCCACATCAGAGACCCCAGCAGAAACCCTATCTGAGAGCCCATCAGATACCCCAGCAGACAACCCATCAGAAACCCCATCAGAGACCCACATCAGAAACCCCATCAGAGACCCACATCAGAAACCCCATCAGAGACCCCATCAGAGACCCCATCGGAGACTCCATCGGAGACCCCATCGGAGACCCCAGCAGAAACCCCATCAGAGACCCCAGCAGAAACCCCATCAGAGACCCACATCAGAAACCCCATCAGAGACCCCATCGGAGACCCCATCGGAGACCCCATCAGAGACCCCATCAGAAACCCCATCAGAGACCCCATCGGAGACCCCATCAGACACCCACATCAGAGACTCCATCAGAGACCCCATCAGAAACCCTATCAGAGACCCCAGCAGAAACCCCATCAGAGACCCCAATGGAGACCCCATCAGACACCCACAAGAGAGACCCACATCAGAGACCCCAGCAGAAACCCCATCTGAGAGCCCATCAGATACCCCATCAGACAACCCATCAGAAACCCCATCAGAGACCCCATCGGAAACCCCATCAGAGACCCCATCGGAGACCCCATCGGAGACCCCATCGGAAACCCCATCAGATCCCCAGCGGAGACCCCATCAGAAACCCCATCAGAAACCCCATCGGAGACCCCATCAGAGACCCCATCAGAGACCCCATCGGAGACCCCATCAGAAACCCCATCAGTGACCCCATCAGAAACCCCAGCAGAGACCCCATCAGAGACCCCATCAGAGACCGCATCGGAGACCCACATCAGAGACCCCAGCAGAAACCCCATCAGACACCCCATCGGAGACCCCATCGGAGACCCCATCGGGGACCCCATCGGAGACCCCATCGGAGACCCCATCGCAGACCCCATCAGAGACCCCATCGGAGACCCCATCAGAGACCCCATCAGAGACCCCATCAGACATCCACATCAGACACCCACATCAGAGACCCCATCAGATGGGGTGGTGGGGTGGCGGGGTTCACAGAGGGCGGGGGGGACGGTGGGGGTGGTGGGGGGGCGGGGTTCACAGAGGGCGGGGGGTTCGGGGGCGGGCGGGCGTGGGGGGCAATTTCTCGATGGATTATTATTTCTTTTTTTAAAAAATTTTATTGAGGTATTTGCAAAATTTTTATAACAATCGAAGACCCACATCAGAGACCCCATCGGAGACCCCATCAGAGACCCCATCGGAGACCCCATCGGAGACCCCATCGGAGACCCCATCGGAGACCCCATCGGAGACCCCAGCAGAGACCCCATCGGAGACCCCATCGGAGACCCCATCGGAGACCCCATCGGAAACCCCATCGGAGACCCCATCAGACACCCCATCGGAGACCCCATCGGAGACCCCAGCAGAAACCCCAGCAGAGACCCCATCGGAGACCCCATCGGAGACCCCATCGGAGACCCCATCGGAGACCCCATCGGAGACCCCATCGGAGACCCCATCAGAGACCCCATCGGAGACCCCATCAGAGACCCCATCGGAGACCCCATCAGACACCCCGTCGGAGACCCCATCGGAGACCCCATCGGAGACCCCATCGGAGACCCCATCAGAGACCCCATCGGAGACCCCATCGGAGACCCCATCGGAGACCCCATCGGAGACCCCATCGGAGATCCCATCGGAAACCCCATCGGAGACCCCATCGGAGACCCCATCGGAGACCCCATCGGAGACCCCATCGGAGACCCCATCGGAGACCCCATCGGAGACCCCATCAGAGACCCCATCGGAGACCCCATCGGAGACCCCATCGGAAACCCCATCGGAGACCCCATCGGAGACCCCATCAGACACCCCATCGGAGACCCCATCGGAGACCCCATCGGAGACCCCATCGGAGACCCCATCGGAGACCCCATCGGAGACCCCATCAGAGACCCCATCGGAGACCCCATCAGAGACCCCATCGGAGACCCCATCGGAGACCCCATCGGAGACCCCATCGGAAACCCCATCGGAGACCCCATCGGAGACCCCATCAGACACCCCATCGGAGACCCCATCGGAGACCCCATCGGAGACCCCATCGGAGACCCCATCAGACACCCCATCAGAGACCCCAGCGGAGACCCCATCGGAGACCCCATCGGAGACCGCATCGGAGACCCACATCAGAGACCCCAGCAGAAACCCCATCAGACACACCATCGGAGACCCCATCGGGGACCCCATCGGAGACCCCATCGGAGACCCCATCGGAGACCCCATCAGAGACCCCATCGGAGACCCCATCAGAGACCCCATCGGAGACCCCATCGGAAACCCCATCGAAGACCCCATCGGAAACCCCATCAGAGACCCCATCGGAGACCCCATCAGAAACCCCATCAGAGACCCCTTCAGAAACCCCATCGGAGACCCCATCAGACACCCACATCAGAGACACCATCAGAAACCCCATCAGAGACCCCAGCAGAAACCCCATCAGAGACCCCATCGGAGACCCCATCAGACACCCACAAGAGAGACCCACATCAGAGACCCCAGCAGAAACCCCATCTGAGAGCCCATCAGATACCCCAGCAGACAACCCATCAGAAACCCCATCAGAGACCCCATCAGAGACCCCATCAGACACCCACATCAGAGACCCCATCGGAGACCCCATCGGAGACCCCATCAGTGACCCCATCAGACACCCCATCAGAGACCCCATCAGAGACCCCATCGGAGACCCCATCAGAGACCCCATCAGAGACCCACATCAGATACCCACATCAGAGACCCCATCAGAGACCCCAGCAGAAACCCCATCTGAGAGCCCATCAGATACCCCAGCAGACAACCCATCAGAAACCCCATCAGAGACCCCATCAGAGACCCCATCAGACACCCACATCAGAGACCCCATCGGAGACCCCATCGGAGACCCCATCAGTGACCCCATCAGACACCCCATCAGAGACCCCATCGGAGACCCCATCGGAGACCCCATCAGAGACCCCATCAGAGACCCACATCAGACACCCACATCAGAGACCCCATCAGAGACCCCATTAGAAACCCCATCAGAAACCCACATCAGAGACCCCATCAGAAACCCCATCAGAGACCCCATCATACACCCCATCGGAGACCCCATCAGAAACCCCATCAGAGACCCCATCAGACACCCACATCAGACACCCACATCAGAGACCCCATCAGAGACCCCATCAGAAACCCCATCAGAAACCCCATCAGAGACCCCATCAGACACCCACATCAGAGACCCCATCAGAGACCCCATCAGAAACCCCATCAGAAACCCCAGCAGAAACCCCATCAGAGACCCCATCAGAGACCCCATCGGAGACCCCATCAGACACCCACAAGAGAGACCCACATCAGAGACCCCAGCAGAAACCCTATCTGAGAGCCCATCAGATACCCCAGCAGACAACCCATCAGAAACCCCATCAGAGACCCACATCAGAAACCCCATCAGAGACCCACATCAGAAACCCCATCAGAGACCCCATCAGAGACCCCATCGGAGACTCCATCGGAGACCCCATCGGAGACCCCAGCAGAAACCCCATCAGAGACCCCAACAGAAACCCCATCAGAGACCCACATCAGAAACCCCATCAGAGACCCCATCGGAGACCCCATCGGAGACCCCATCAGAGACCCCATCAGAAACCCCATCAGAGACCCCATCGGAGACCCCATCAGACACCCACATCAGAGACTCCATCAGAGACCCCATCAGAAACCCTATCAGAGACCCCAGCAGAAACCCCATCAGAGACCCCAATGGAGACCCCATCAGACACCCACAAGAGAGACCCACATCAGAGACCCCAGCAGAAACCCCATCTGAGAGCCCATCAGATACCCCAGCAGACAACCCATCAGAAACCCCATCAGAGACCCCATCGGAAACCCCATCAGAGACCCCATCGGAGACCCCATCGGAGACCCCATCGGAAACCCCATCAGATCCCCAGCGGAGACCCCATCAGAAACCCCATCAGAAACCCCATCGGAGACCCCATCAGAGACCCCATCAGAGACCCCATCGGAGACCCCATCAGAAACCCCATCAGTGACCCCATCAGAAACCCCAGCCGAGACCCCATCAGAGACCCCATCAGAGACCGCATCGGAGACCCACATCAGAGACCCCAGCAGAAACCCCATCAGACACCCCATCGGAGACCCCATCGGAGACCCCATCGGGGACCCCATCGGAGACCCCATCGGAGACCCCATCAGTGACCCCATCAGACACCCCATCAGAGACCCCATCAGACACCCCATCAGATGGGGTGGTGGGGTGGCGGGGTTCACAGAGGGCGGGGGGGACGGTGGGGGTGGTGGGGGGGCGGGGTTCACAGAGGGCGGGGGGTTCGGGGGCGGGCGGGCGGGGGGGGCAATTTCTCGATGGATTATTATTTCTTTTTTAAAAAAATTTTATTGAGGTATTTGCAAAATTTTTATAACAATCGAAGACCCACATCAGAGACCCCATCGGAGACCCCATCGGAGACCCCATCGGAGACCCCATCGGAGACCCCATCGGAGACCCCATCGGAGACCCCATCGGAGACCACATCGGAGACCCCATCAGAAACCCCATCAGAGACCCCATCAGAAACCCCATCAGAGACCCCATCGGAGACCCCATCAGAGACCCCATCGGAGACCCCATCAGAGACCCAATCGGAGACCCCATCGGAGACCCCATCGGAGACCCCATCGGAGACCCCATCGGAGACCCCATCGGAGACCCCATCAGAGATCCCATCGGAAACCCCATCAGAGACCCCATCGGAGACCCCATCGGAGACCCAATCGGAGACCCCATCGGAGACCCCATCGGAGACCCCATCGGAAACCCCATCGGAGACCCCATCGGAGACCCCATCGGAAACCCCATCAGAGACCCCATCGGAGACCCCATCGGAGACCCCATCGGAGACCCCATCGGAGACCCCATCGGAGATCCCATCGGAGACCCCATCGGAGACCCCATCGGAGACCCCATCGGAGACCCCATCGGAGACCCCATCGGAAACCCCATCGGAGACCCCATCGGAGACCCCATCGGACACCCCATCGGAGACCCCATCGGAGACCCCATCGGAGACCCCATCGGAGACCCCATCGGAGACCCCATCGGAGACCCCATCAGAGATCCCATCGGAAACCCCATCAGAGACCCCATTGGAGACCCCATCGGAGACCCAATCGGAGACCCCATCGGAGACCCCATCGGAGACCCCATCGGAAACCCCATCGGAGACCCCATCGGAGACCCCATCGTAAAAACCCCATCAGAGACCCCATCGGAGACCCCATCGGAGACCCCATCGGAGACCCCATCGGAGACCCCATCGGAGATCCCATCGGAGACCCCATCGGAGACCCCATCGGAGACCCCATCGGAGACCCCATCGGAGACCCCATCGGAAACCCCATCGGAGACCCCATCGGAGACCCCATCGGACACCCCATCGGAGACCCCATCGGAGACCCCATCGGAGACCCCATCGGAGACCCCATCAGAGACCCCATCGGAGACCCCATCAGAGACCCCATCGGAGACCCCATCGGAGACCCCATCGGAGACCCCATCGGAAACCCCATCGGAGACCCCATCGGAGACCCCATCAGACACCCCATCGGAGACCCCATCGGAGACCCCATCGGAGACCCCATCGGAGACCCCATCAGACACCCCATCAGAGACCCCAGCGGAGACCCCATCGGAGACCCCATCGGAGACCGCATCGGAGACCCACATCAGAGACCCCAGCAGAAACCCCATCAGACACCCCATCGGAGACCCCATCGGGGACCCCATCGGAGACCCCATCGGAGACCCCATCGGAGACCCCATCAGAGACCCCATCGGAGACCCCATCAGAGACCCCATCGGAGACCCCATCGGAAACCCCATCGGAGACCCCATCGGAAACCCCATCAGAGACCCCATCGGAGACCCCATCAGAAACCCCATCAGAGACCCCATCAGAAACCCCATCGGAGACCCCATCAGACACCCACATCAGAGACACCATCAGAAACCCCATCAGAGACCCCAGCAGAGACCCCATCAGAGACCCCATCGGAGACCCCATCAGACACCCACAAGAGAGACCCACATCAGAGACCCCAGCAGAAACCCCATCTGAGAGCCCATCAGATACCCCAGCAGACAACCCATCAGAAACCCCATCAGAGACCCCATCAGAGACCCCATCAGACACCCACATCAGAGACCCCATCGGAGACCCCATCGGAGACCCCATCAGTGACCCCATCAGACACCCCATCAGAGACCCCATCAGAGACCCCATCGGAGACCCCATCAGAGACCCCATCAGAGACCCACATCAGATACCCACATCAGAGACCCCATCAGAGACCCCAGCAGAAACCCCATCTGAGAGCCCATCAGATACCCCAGCAGACAACCCATCAGAAACCCCATCAGAGACCCCATCAGAGACCCCATCAGACACCCACATCAGAGACCCCATCGGAGACCCCATCGGAGACCCCATCAGTGACCCCATCAGACACCCCATCAGAGACCCCATCGGAGACCCCATCGGAGACCCCATCGGAGACCCCATCGGAGACCCCATCGGAGACCCCATCAGAGACCCCATCGGAGACCCCATCAGAGACCCCATCGGAGACCCCATCGGAGACCCCATCGGAGACCCCATCAGACACCCCATCGGAGACCCCATCGGAGACCCCATCGGAGACCCCATCGGAGACCCCATCAGACACCCCATCAGAGACCCCAGCGGAGACCCCATCGGAGACCCCATCGGAGACCGCATCGGAGACCCACATCAGAGACCCCAGCAGAAACCCCATCAGACACCCCATCGGAGACCCCATCGGGGACCCCATCGGAGACCCCATCGGAGACCCCATCGGAGACCCCATCAGAGACCCCATCGGAGACCCCATCAGAGACCCCATCGGAGACCCCATCGGAAACCCCATCGGAGACCCCATCGGAAACCCCATCAGAGACCCCATCGGAGACCCCATCAGAAACCCCATCAGAGACCCCATCAGAAACCCCATCGGAGACCCCATCAGACACCCACATCAGAGACACCATCAGAAACCCCATCAGAGACCCCAGCAGAAACCCCATCAGAGACCCCATCGGAGACCCCATCAGACACCCACAAGAGAGACCCACATCAGAGACCCCAGCAGAAACCCCATCTGAGAGCCCATCAGATACCCCAGCAGACAACCCATCAGAAACCCCATCAGAGACCCCATCAGAGACCCCATCAGACACCCACATCAGAGACCCCATCGGAGACCCCATCGGAGACCCCATCAGTGACCCCATCAGACACCCCATCAGAGACCCCATCAGAGACCCCATCGGAGACCCCATCAGAGACCCCATCAGAGACCCACATCAGATACCCACATCAGAGACCCCATCAGAGACCCCAGCAGAAACCCCATCTGAGAGCCCATCAGATACCCCAGCAGACAACCCATCAGAAACCCCATCAGAGACCCCATCAGAGACCCCATCAGACACCCACATCAGAGACCCCATCGGAGACCCCATCGGAGACCCCATCAGTGACCCCATCAGACACCCCATCAGAGACCCCATCGGAGACCCCATCGGAGACCCCATCAGAGACCCCATCAGAGACCCACATCAGACACCCACATCAGAGACCCCATCAGAGACCCCATTAGAAACCCCATCAGAAACCCACATCAGAGACCCCATCAGAAACCCCATCAGAGACCCCATCATACACCCCATCGGAGACCCCATCAGAAACCCCATCAGAGACCCCATCAGACACCCACATCAGACACCCACATCAGAGACCCCATCAGAGACCCCATCAGAAACCCCATCAGAAACCCCATCAGAGACCCCATCAGACACCCACATCAGAGACCCCATCAGAGACCCCATCAGAAACCCCATCAGAAACCCCAGCAGAAACCCCATCAGAGACCCCATCAGAGACCCCATCGGAGACGCCATCAGACACCCACAAGAGAGACCCACATCAGAGACCCCAGCAGAAACCCTATCTGAGAGCCCATCAGATACCCCAGCAGACAACCCATCAGAAACCCCATCAGAGACCCACATCAGAAACCCCATCAGAGACCCACATCAGAAACCCCATCAGAGACCCCATCAGAGACCCCATCGGAGACTCCATCGGAGACCCCATCGGAGACCCCAGCAGAAACCCCATCAGAGACCCCAACAGAAACCCCATCAGAGACCCACATCAGAAACCCCATCAGAGACCCCATCGGAGACCCCATCGGAGACCCCATCAGAGACCCCATCAGAAACCCCATCAGAGACCCCACCGGAGACCCCATCAGACACCCACATCAGAGACTCCATCAGAGACCCCATCAGAAACCCTATCAGAGACCCCAGCAGAAACCCCATCAGAGACCCCAATGGAGACCCCATCAGACACCCACAAGAGAGACCCACATCAGAGACCCCAGCAGAAAACCCATCTGAGAGCCCATCAGATACCCCAGCAGACAACCCATCAGAAACCCCATCAGAGACCCCATCGGAAACCCCATCAGAGACCCCATCGGAGACCCCATCGGAGACCCCATCGGAAACCCCATCAGATCCCCAGCGGAGACCCCATCAGAAACCCCATCAGAAACCCCATCGGAGACCCCATCAGAGACCCCATCAGAGACCCCATCGGAGACCCCATCAGAAACCCCATCAGTGACCCCATCAGAAACCCCAGCAGAGACCCCATCAGAGACCCCATCGGAGACCGCATCGGAGACCCACATCAGAGACCCCAGCAGAAACCCCATCAGACACCCCATCGGAGACCCCATCGGAGACCCCATCGGGGACCCCATCGGAGACCCCATCGGAGACCCCATCGGAGACCCCATCAGAGACCCCATCGGAGACCCCATCAGTGACCCCATCAGACACCCCATCAGACACCCCATCAGAGACCCCATCAGACACCCACATCAGAGACCCCATCAGATGGGGTGGTGGGGTGGCGGGGTTCACAGAGGGCGGGGGGGACGGTGGGGGTGGTGGGGGGGCGGGGTTCACAGAGGGCGGGGGGTTCGGGGGCGGGCGGGCGGGGGGGGCAATTTCTCGATGGATTATTATTTCTTTTTTTAAAAAATTTTATTGAGGTATTTGCAAAATTTTTATAACAATCGAAGACCCACATCAGAGACCCCATCGGAGACCCCATCGGAGACCCCATCGGAGACCCCATCGGAGACCCCATCGGAGACCCCATCAGAGACCCCATCGGAGACCCCATCGGAGACCCCATCGGAGACCCCATCGGTGACCCCATCGGAGATCCCATCGGAGACCCCATCGGAGACCCCATCGGAGACCCCATCGGAGACCCCATCGGAGACCCCATCGGAAACCCCATCGGAGACCCCATCGGAGACCCCATCGGAGACCCCATCGGAGACCCCATCAGACACCCCATCAGAGACCCCATCGGAGACCCCATCAGAGACCCCATCGGAGACCCCATCGGAAACCCCATCGGAGACCCCATCGGAAACCCCATCAGAGACCCCATCAGACACCCCATCAGAGACCCCATCAGATACCCCATCGGAGACCCCATCAGAAACCCCATCAGAAACCCCATCGGAGACCCCATCGGAGACCCCATCAGAAACCCCATCAGAAACCCCATCGGAGACCCCATCAGAGACCCCATCGGAGACCCCATCGGAGACCCCATCAGAAACCCCATCAGAAACCCCATCGGAGACCCCATCAGAGACCCCATCGGAGACCCCATCAGAGACCCCATCAGACACCCACATCAGACACCCACATCAGAGACCCCATCAGAGACCCCATCAGAAACCCCATCAGTGACCCCATCAGACACCCCAGCAGAGACCCCATCAGAGACCCCATCGGAGACCGCATCGGAGACCCACATCAGAGACCCCAGCAGAAACCCCATCAGACACCCCATCGGAGACCCCATCGGAGACCCCATCGGAGACCCCATCAGAGACCCCATCGGAGACCCCATCGGAGACCCCATCGGAGACCCCATCGGAAACCCCATCGGAGACCCCATCGGAGACCCCATCGGAGACCCCATCGGAGACCCCATCGGACACCCCATCAGAGACCCCATCAGACACCCCATCAGAGACCCCATCAGAGACCCCATCAGAGACCCCATCAGAGACCCCATCGGAGACCCCATCAGAAACCCCATCAGTGACCCCATCAGACACCCCAGCAGAGACCCCATCAGAGACCCCATCGGAGACCGCATCGGAGACCCATATCAGAGACCCCAGCAGAAACCCCATCAGACACCCCATCGGAGACCCCATCAGAAACCCCAGCAGAGACCCCATCAGAGACCCCATCGGAGACTGCATCGGAGACCCACATCAGAGACCCCAGCAGAAACCCCATCAGACACCGCATCGGAGACCCCATCGGAGACCCCATCGGAGACCCCATCAGAGACCCCATCGGAGACCCCATCGGAGACCCCATCAGACACCCCATCAGAGACCCCATCAGAGACCCCATCGGAGACCCCATCGGAGACCCCATCGGAGACCCCATCGGAGACCCCATCGGAGACCCCATCAGTGACCCCATCAGAGATCCCATCAGAGACCCCATCGGAGACCCCATCAGAGACCCCATCAGACACCCACATCAGACACCCACATCAGAGACCCCATCAGAGACCCCATCAGAAACCCCATCAGAGACCCCAGCAGAAACCCCATCAGAGACCCCATCGGAGACCCCATCAGACACCCACAAGAGAGACCCACATCAGAGACCCCAGCAGAAACCCCATCTGAGAGCCCATCAGATACCCCAGCAGACAACCCATCATAAACCCCATCAGAGACCCCATCAGAGACCCCATCAGACACCCCATCAGACACCCCATCAGAAACCCCATCAGAGACCCACATCAGAAACCCCATCAGAGACCCACATCTGAAACCCCATCAGAGACCCCGTCAGAGACCCCATCGGAGACCCCATCGGAGACCCCAGCAGAAACCCCATCAGAAACCCCATCGGAGACCCCATCAGAGACCTCATCAGAAACCCCATCAGAGACCCCATCGGAGACCCCATCAGACACCCACATCGGAGACCCCATCAGAGACCCCATCAGAAACCCCATCAGAGACCCCAGCAGAAACCCCATCAGAGACCCCATCGGAGACCCCATCAGACACCCACAAGAGAGACCCACATCAGAGACCCCAGCAGAAACCCCATCTGAGAGCCCATCAGATACCCCAGCAGACAACCCATCAGAAACCCCATCAGAGACCCCATCAGAGACCCCATCAGAGACCACATCAGAGACCCACATCAGACACCCACATCAGAGACCCCATCAGAGACCCCATCAGAAACCCACATCAGAGACCCCATCAGAAACCCCATCAGAGACCCCATCAGACACCCCATCGGAGACCCCATCAGAAACCCCATCAGAGACCCCATCAGACACCCACATCAGACACCCACATCAGAGACCCCATCAGAAACCCCATCAGAGACCCCATCAGACACCCACATCAGAGACCCCATCAGAGACCCCATCAGAAACCCCATCAGAGACCCCAGCAGAAACCCCATCAGAGACCCCATCAGAGACCCCATCGGAGACCCCATCAGACACCCACAAGAGAGACCCACATCAGAGACCCCAGCAGAAACCCTATCTGAGAGCCCATCAGATACCCCAGCAGACAACCCATCAGAAACCCCATCAGAGACCCACATCAGAAACCCCATCAGAGACCCACATCAGAAACCCCATCAGAGACCCCATCAGATACTCCATCGGAGACCCCATCAGAGACCCCATCGGAGACCCCAGCAGAAACCCCATCAGAGACCCCAGCAGAAACCCCATCAGAGACCCACATCAGAAACCCCATCAGAGACCCCATCGGAGACCCCATCGGAGACCCCATCAGAGACCCCATCAGAAACCCCATCAGAGACCCCATCGGAGACCCCATCAGACACCCACATCAGAGACCCCATCAGAGACCCCATCAGAAACCCTATCAGAGACCCCAGCAGAAACCCCATCAGAGACCCCATCGGAGACCCCATCAGACACCCACAAGAGAGACCCACATCAGAGACCCCAGCAGAAACCCCATCTGAGAGCCCATCAGATACCCCAGCAGACAACCCATCAGAAACCCCATCAGAGACCCCATCAGACACCCATTCAGACACCCCATCAGAAACCCCATCAGAGACCCACATCAGAAACCTCATCAGATACCCACATCAGAAACCCCATCAGAAACCCCATCAGAGACCCCATCAGAGACCCCATCGGAGACCCCATCAGAGACCCCATCGGAGACCCCAGCAGAAACCCCATCAGAGACCCCAGCAGAAACCCCATCAGAGACCCACATCAGAAACCCCATCAGAGACCCCATCGGAGACCCCATCAGAGACCCCATCAGATACCCCATCGGAGACCCCATCAGAAACCCCATCAGAAACCCCATCGGAGACCCCATCAGAGACCCCATCAGAGACCCCATCAGACACCCCATCAGAGACCCCATCAGAGACCCCATCAGACACCCCATCAGAGACCACATCGGAGACCCCATCAGAAACCCCATCAGTGACCCCATCAGAAACACCAGCAGAGACCCCATCAGAGACCCCATCGGAGACCCCATCGGAGACCCCATCGGAGACCCCATTGGAGACCCCATCAGAGACCCCATCGGAGACCCCATCGGAGACCCCATCAGTGACCCCATCAGACACCCCATCAGAGACCCCATCAGAGACCCCATCAGACACCCACATCAGACACCCACATGAGAGACCCCATCAGAGACCCCATCAGAAACCCCATCAGAAACCCCATCAGAGACCCCATCAGAGACCCCATCAGACACCCCATCGGAGACCCCATCAGAAACCCCATCAGAGACCCCATCAGACACCCACATCAGACACCCACATCAGAGACCCCATCAGAGACCCCATCAGAAACCCCATCAGAAACCCCATCAGAGACCCCATCAGACACCCACATCAGAGACCCCATCAGAAACCCCATCAGAGACCCCAGCAGAAACCCCATCAGAGACCCCATCAGAGACCCCATCGGAGACCCCATCAGACACCCACAAGAGAGACCCACATCAGAGACCCCAGCAGAAACCCTATCTGAGAGTCCATCAGATACCCCAGCAGACAACCCATCAGAAACCCCATCAGAGACCCACATCAGAAACCCCATCAGAGACCCACATCAGAAACCCCATCAGAGACTCCATCGGAGACCCCATCAGAGACCCCATCGGAGACCCCAGCAGAAACCCCATCAGAGACCCCAGCAGAAACCCCATCAGAGACCCACATCAGAAACCCCATCAGAGACCCCATCAGAGACCCCATCAGAGACCCCATCAGAAACACCATCAGAGACCCCATCGGAGACCCCATCAGACACCCACATCAGAGACCCCATCAGAGACACCATCAGAAACCCCATCAGAGACCCCAGCAGAAACCCCATCAGAGACCCCATCGGAGACCCCATCAGACACCCACAAGAGAGACCCACATCAGAGACCCCAGCAGAAACCCCATCTGAGAGCCCATCAGATACCCCAGCAGACAACCCATCAGAAACCCCATCAGAGACCCCATCAGAGACCCCATCAGACACCCCATCAGAAACCCCATCAGAAACCCCATCAGAGACCCACATCAGAAACCCCATCAGAGACCCACATCAGAAACCCCATCAGAGACCCCGTCAGAGACCCCATCGGAGACCCCATCAGAGACCCCATCGGAGACCCCAGCAGAAACCCCATCAGAGACCCCATCAGACACCCACAAGAGAGACCCACATCAGAGACCCCAGCAGAAACCCTATCTGAGAGCCCATCAGATACCCCAGCAGACAACCCATCAGAAACCCCATCAGAGACCCACATCAGAAACCCCATCAGAGACCCACATCAGAAACCCCATCAGAGACCCCATCAGAGACCCCATCGGAGACTCCATCGGAGACCCCATCGGAGACCCCAGCAGAAACCCCATCAGAGACCCCAGCAGAAACCCCATCAGAGACCCACATCAGAAACCCCATCAGAGACCCCATCGGAGACCCCATCGGAGACCCCATCAGAGACCCCATCAGAAACCCCATCAGAGACCCCATCGGAGACCCCATCAGACACCCACATCAGAGACTCCATCAGAGACCCCATCAGAAACACTATCAGAGACCCCAGCAGAAACCCCATCAGAGACCCCAACGGAGACCCCATCAGACACCCACAAGAGAGACCCACATCAGAGACCCCAGCAGAAACCCCATCTGAGAGCCCATCAGATACCCCAGCAGACAACCCATCAGAAACCCCATCAGAGACCCCATCGGAAACCCCATCAGAGACCCCATTGGAGACCCCATCGGAGACCCCATCGGAAACCCCATCAGATCCCCAGCGGAGACCCTATCAGAAACCCCATCAGAAACCCCATCGGAGACCCCATCAGAGACCCCATCAGAGACCCCATCGGAGACCCCATCAGAAACCCCATCAGTGACCCCATCAGAAACCCCAGCAGAGACCCCATCAGAGACCCCATCGGAGACCGCATCGGAGACCCACATCAGAGACCCCAGCAGAAACCCCATCAGACACCCCATCGGAGACCCCATCGGAGACCCCATCGGAGACCCCATCGGAGACCCCATCGGAGACCCCATCAGAGACCCCATCGGAGACCCCATCAGTGACCCCATCAGACACCCCATCGGAGACCCCATCAGACACCCCATCGGAGACCCCATCAGAGACCCCATCGGAGACCCCATCAGAGACCCCATCGGAGACCCCATCAGTGACCCCATCAGACACCCCATCGGAGACCCCATCAGACACCCCATCGGAGACCCCATCAGAGACCCCATCAGACACCCACATCAGAGACTCCATCAGATGGGGTGGTGGGGGGGCGGGGTTCACAGAGGGCGGGGGGGACGGTGGGGGTGGTGGGGGGGCGGGGTTCACAGAGGGCGGGGGGTTCGGGGGCGGGCGGGCGTGGGGGGCAATTTCTCGATGGATTATTATTTCTTTTTTTAAAAAATTTTATTGAGGTATTTGCAAAATTTTTATAACAATCGAAGACCCACATCAGAGACCCCATCGGAGACCCCATCGGAGACCCCATCGGAGACCCCATCGGAGACCCCATCGGAGACCCCATCAGATACCCCATCGGAGACCCCATCAGAGACCCCATCGGAGACCCCATCGGAGACCCCATCGGAGACCCCATCGGAGACCCCATCGGAGACCCCATCGGAGACCCCATCAGAAACCCCATCGGAGACCCCATCGGAGACCCCATCGGAGACCCCATCAGATACCCCATCGGAGACCCCATCAGAGACCCCATCGGAGACCCCATCGGAGACCCCATCGGAGACCCACATCAGAGACCCCATCGGAGACCCCATCGGAGACCCCATCAGAGACCCACATCAGAGACCCCATCGGAGACCCCATCGGAGACCCCATCGGAGACCCCATCGGAGACCCCATCAGAGACCCCATCGGAGACCCCATCGGAGACCCCATCGGAGACCCCATCGGAGACCCCATCGGAGACCCCATCGGAAACCCCATCGGAGACCCCATCGGAGACCCCATCGGAGACCCCATCAGAGACCCCATCGGAGACCCCATCGGAGACCCCATCGGAGACCCCATCGGAGACCCCATCGGAGACCCCATCAGACACCCCATCGGAGACCCCATCGGAGACCCCATCGGAGACCCCATCGGAGACCCCATCGGAGACCCCATCGGAAACCCCATCGGAGACCCCATCAGAGACCCCATCGGAGACCCCATCAGAGACCCCATCGGAGACCCCATCAGAGACCCCATCGGAGACCCCATCGGAGACCCCATCAGACACCCCATCGGAGACCCCATCGGAGACCCCATCGGAGACCCCATCGGAAACCCCATCAGAGACCCCATCAGAGACCCCATCAGATGGGGTGGTGGGGTGGCGGGGTTCACAGAGGGCGGGGGGGACGGTGGGGGTGGTGGGGGGCGGGGTTCACAGAGGGCGGGGGGTTCGGGGGCGGGCGGGGGGGGCAATTTCTCGATGGATTATTATTTCTTTTTTTAAAAAATTTTATTGAGGTATTTGCAAAATTTTTATAACAATCGAAGACCCACATCAGAGACCCCATCGGAGACCCCATCGGAGACCCCATCGGAGACCCCATCGGAGACCCCATCAGAGACCCCATCGGAGACCCCATCAGAGACCCCATCGGAGACCCCATCAGAGACCCCATCGGAGACCCCATCGGAGACCCCATCAGAAAACCTATCAGAGACCCCATCGGAGACCCCATCGGAGACCCCATCGGAGACCCCATCGGAGACCCCATCGGAGACCCCATCAGAGACCCCATCGGAGACCCCATCGGAAACCCCATCGGAAACCCCATCGGAGACCCCATCGGAAACCCCATCGGAGACCCCATCGGAGACCCCATCGGAAACCCCATCGGAGACCCCATCGGAGACCCCATCGGAGACCCCATCGGAGACCCCATCGGAAACCCCATCGGAGACCCCATCGGAGACCCCATCGGAGACCCCATCGGAGACCCCATCGGAGACCCCATCGGAGACCCCATCGGAAACCCCATCGGAGACCCCATCGGAGACCCCATCGGAGACCCCATCGGAGACCCCATCAGACACCCCATCGGAGACCCCATCGGAGACCCCATCAGAGACCCCATCGGAGACCCCATCGGAAACCCCATCGGAGACCCCATCGGAAACCCCATCAGAGACCCCATCAGACACCCCATCAGAGACCCCATCAGATACCCCATCGGAGACCCCATCAGAAACCCCATCAGAAACCCCATCGGAGACCCCATCAGAGACCCCATCGGAGACCCCATCAGAAACCCCATCAGAAACCCCATCGGAGACCCCATCAGAGACCCCATCGGAGACCCCATCGGAGACCCCATCAGAAACCCCATCAGAAACCCCATCGGAGACCCCATCAGAGACCCCATCGGAGACCCCATCAGAGACCCCATCAGACAACCACATCAGACACCCACATCAGAGACCCCATCAGAGACCCCATCAGAAACCCCATCAGTGACCCCATCAGACACCCCAGCAGAGACCCCATCAGAGACCCCATCGGAGACCGCATCGGAGACCCACATCAGAGACCCCAGCAGAAACCCCATCAGACACCCCATCGGAGACCCCATCGGAGACCCCATCGGAGACCCCATCAGAGACCCCATCGGAGACCCCATCGGAGACCCCATCGGAGACCCCATCGGAAACCCCATCGGAGACCCCATCGGAGACCCCATCGGAGACCCCATCGGAGACCCCATCGGACACCCCATCAGAGACCCCATCAGAGACCCCATCAGAGACCCCATCAGAGACCCCATCAGAGACCCCATCAGAGACCCCATCGGAGACCCCATCAGAAACCCCATCAGTGACCCCATCAGAAACCCCAGCAGAGACCCCATCAGAGACCCCATCGGAGACCGCATCGGAGACCCATATCAGAGACCCCAGCAGAAACCCCATCAGACACCCCATCGGAGACCCCATCAGAAACCCCAGCAGAGACCCCATCAGAGACCCCATCGGAGACTGCATCGGAGACCCACATCAGAGACCCCAGCAGAAACCCCATCAGACACCGCATCGGAGACCCCATCGGAGACCCCATCGGAGACCCCATCAGAGACCCCATCGGAGACCCCATCGGAGACCCCATCAGACACCCCATCAGAGACCCCATCAGAGACCCCATCGGAGACCCCATCGGAGACCCCATCGGAGACCCCATCGGAGACCCCATCAGTGACCCCATCAGAGATCCCATCAGAGACCCCATCGGAGACCCCATCAGAGACCCCATCAGACACCCACATCAGACACCCACATCAGAGACCCCATCAGAGACCCCATCAGAAACCCCATCAGAGACCCCAGCAGAAACCCCATCAGAGACCCCATCGGAGACCCCATCAGACACCCACAAGAGAGACCCACATCAGAGACCCCAGCAGAAACCCCATCTGAGAGCCCATCAGATACCCCAGCAGACAACCCATCATAAACCCCATCAGAGACCCCATCAGAGACCCCATCAGACACCCCATCAGACACCCCATCAGAAACCCCATCAGAGACCCACATCAGAAACCCCATCAGAGACCCACATCTGAAACCCCATCAGAGACCCCGTCAGAGACCCCATCGGAGACCCCATCGGAGACCCCAGCAGAAACCCCATCAGAGACCCCATCGGAGACCCCATCAGAGACCTCATCAGAAACCCCATCAGAGACCCCATCGGAGACCCCATCAGACACCCACATCGGAGACCCCATCAGAGACCCCATCAGAAACCCCATCATAGACCCCAGCAGAAACCCCATCAGAGACCCCATCGGAGACCCCATCAGACACCCACAAGAGAGACCCACATCAGTGACCCCAGCAGAAACCCCATCTGAGAGCCCATCAGATACCCCAGCAGACAACCCATCAGAAACCCCATCAGAGACCCCATCAGAGACCCCATCAGAGACCACATCAGAGACCCACATCAGACACCCACATCAGAGACCCCATCAGAGACCCCATCAGAAACCCACATCAGAGACCCCATCAGAAACACCATCAGAGACCCCATCAGACACCCCATCGGAGACCCCATCAGAAACCCCATCAGAGACCCCATCAGACACCCACATCAGACACCCACATCAGAGACCCCATCAGAAACCCCATCAGAGACCCCATCAGACACCCACATCAGAGACCCCATCAGAGACCCCATCAGAAACCCCATCAGAGACTCCAGCAGAAACCCCATCAGAGACCCCATCAGAGACCCCATCGGAGACCCCATCAGACACCCACAAGAGAGACCCACATCAGAGACCCCAGCAGAAACCCTATCTGAGAGCCCATCAGATACCCCAGCAGACAACCCATCAGAAACCCCATCAGAGACCCACATCAGAAACCCCATCAGAGACCCACATCAGAAACCCCATCAGAGACCCCATCAGATACTCCATCGGAGACCCCATCAGAGACCCCATCGGAGACCCCAGCAGAAACCCCATCAGAGACCCCAGCAGAAACCCCATCAGAGACCCACATCAGAAACCCCATCAGAGACCCCATCGGAGACCCCATCGGAGACCCCATCAGAGACCCCATCAGAAACCCCATCAGAGACCCCATCGGAGACCCCATCAGACACCCACATCAGAGACCCCATCAGAGACCCCATCAGAAACCCTATCAGAGACCCCAGCAGAAACCCCATCAGAGACCCCATCGGAGACCCCATCAGACACCCACAAGAGAGACCCACATCAGAGACCCCAGCAGAAACCCCATCTGAGAGCCCATCAGATACCCCAGCAGACAACCCATCAGAAACCCCATCAGAGACCCCATCAGACACCCATTCAGACACCCCATCAGAAACCCCATCAGAGACCCACATCAGAAACCTCATCAGATACCCACATCAGAAACCCCATCAGAAACCCCAGCAGAGACCCCATCAGAGACCCCATCGGAGACCCCATCAGAGACCCCATCGGAGACCCCAGCAGAAACCCCATCAGAGACCCCAGTAGAAACCCCATCAGAGACCCACATCAGAAACCCCATCAGAGACCCCATCGGAGACCCCATCAGAGACCCCATCAGATGCCCCATCGGAGACCCCATCAGAAACCCCATCAGAAACCCCATCGGAGACCCCATCAGAGACCCCATCAGAGACCCCATCAGACACCCCATCAGAGACCCCATCAGAGACCCCATCAGACACCCCATCAGAGACCACATCGGAGACCCCATCAGAAACCCCATCAGTGACCCCATCAGAAACACCAGCAGAGACCCCATCAGAGACCCCATCGGAGACCCCATCGGAGACCCCATCGGAGACCCCATTGGAGACCACATCAGAGACCCCATCGGAGACCCCATCAGTGACCCCATCAGACACCCCATCAGAGACCCCATCAGAGACCCCATCAGACACCCACATCAGACACCCACATGAGAGACCCCATCAGAGACCCCATCAGAAACCCCATCAGAAACCCCATCAGAGACCCCATCAGAGACCCCATCAGACACCCCATCGGAGACCCCATCAGAAACCCCATCAGAGACCCCATCAGACACCCACATCAGACACCCACATCAGAGACCCCATCAGAGACCCCATCAGAAACCCCATCAGAAACCCCATCAGAGACCCCATCAGACACCCACATCAGAGACCCCATCAGAAACCCCATCAGAGACCCCAGCAGAAACCCCATCAGAGACCCCATCAGAGACCCCATCGGAGACCCCATCAGACACCCACAAGAGAGACCCACATCAGAGACCCCAGCAGAAACCCTATCTGAGAGTCCATCAGATACCCCAGCAGACAACCCATCAGAAACCCCATCAGAGACCCACATCAGAAACCCCATCAGAGACCCACATCAGAAACCCCATCAGAGACTCCATCGGAGACCCCATCAGAGACCCCATCGGAGACCCCAGCAGAAACCCCATCAGAGACCCCAGCAGAAACCCCATCAGAGACCCCATCAGAGACCCCATCAGAGACCCCATCAGAAACACCATCAGAGACCCCATCGGAGACCCCATCAGACACCCACAAGAGAGACCCACATCAGAGACCCCAGCAGAAACCCCATCTGAGAGCCCATCAGATACCCCAGCAGACAACCCATCAGAAACCCCATCAGAGACCCCATCAGAGACCCCATCAGACACCCCATCAGAAACCCCATCAGAAACCCCATCAGAGACCCACATCAGAAACCCCATCAGAGACCCACATCAGAAACCCCATCAGAGACCCCGTCAGAGACCCCATCGGAGACCCCATCAGAGACCCCATCGGAGACCCCAGCAGAAACCCCATCAGAGACCCCATCAGACACCCACAAGAGAGACCTACATCAGAGACCCCAGCAGAAACCCTATCTGAGAGCCCATCAGATACCCCAGCAGACAACCCATCAGAAACCCCATCAGAGACCCACATCAGAAACCCCATCAGAGACCCACATCAGAAACCCCATCAGAGACCCCATCAGAGACCCCATCGGAGACTCCATCGGAGACCCCATCGGAGACCCCAGCAGAAACCCCATCAGAGACCCCAGCAGAAACCCCATCAGAGACCCACATCAGAAACCCCATCAGAGACCCCATCGGAGACCCCATCGGAGACCCCATCAGAGACCCCATCAGAAACCCCATCAGAGACCCCATCGGAGACCCCATCAGACACCCACATCAGAGACTCCATCAGAGACCCCATCAGAAACCCTATCAGAGACCCCAGCAGAAACCCCATCAGAGACCCCAACGGAGACCCCATCAGACACCCACAAGAGAGACCCACATCAGAGACCCCAGCAGAAACCCCATCTGAGAGCCCATCAGATACCCCAGCAGACAACCCATCAGAAACCCCATCAGAGACCCCATCGGAAACCCCATCAGAGACCCCATTGGAGACCCCATCGGAGACCCCATCGGAAACCCCATCAGATCCCCAGCGGAGACCCCATCAGAAACCCCATCAGAAACCCCATCGGAGACCCCATCAGAGACCCCATCAGAGACCCCATCGGAGACCCCATCAGAAACCCCATCAGTGACCCCATCAGAAACCCCAGCAGAGACCCCATCAGAGACCCCATCGGAGACCGCATCGGAGACCCACATCAGAGACCCCAGCAGAAATCCCATCAGACACCCCATCGGAGACCCCATCGGAGACCCCATCGGAGACCCCATCGGAGACCCCATCGGAGACCCCATCAGAGACCCCATCGGAGACCCCATCAGTGACCCCATCAGACACCCCATCGGAGACCCCATCAGACACCCCATCGGAGACCCCATCAGAGACCCCATCAGACACCCACATCAGAGACTCCATCAGATGGGGTGGTGGGGGGGCGGGGTTCACAGAGGGCGGGGGGGACGGTGGGGGTGGTGGGGGGGCGGGGTTCACAGAGGGCGGGGGGTTCGGGGGCGGGCGGGGGGCCAATTTCTCGATGGATTATTATTTCTTTTTAAAAAAAATTTTATTGAGGTATTTGCAAAATTTTTATAACAATCGAAGACCCACATCAGAGACCCCATCGGAGACCCCATCAGAGACCCCATCGGAGACCCCATCGGAGACCCCATCGGAGACCCCATCGGAGACCCCATCGGAGACCCCATCGGAAACCCCATCGGAGACCCCATCGGAGACCCCATCGGAGACCCCATCAGAGACCCCATCGGAGACCCCATCGGAGACCCCATCGGAGACCCCATCGGAGACCCCATCAGACACCCCATCGGAGACCCCATCGGAGACCCCATCGGAGACCCCATCGGAGACCCCATCGGAGACCCCATCGGAGACCCCATCGGAAACCCCATCGGAGACCCCATCGGAGACCCCATCGGAGACCCCATCGGAGACCCCATCGGAGACCCCATCGGAGACCCCATCAGAGACCCCATCGGAGACCCCATCGGAGACCCCATCAGACACCCCATCGGAGACCCCATCGGAGACCCCATCGGAAACCCCATCGGAGACCCCATCAGAGACCCCATCGGAGACCCCATCAGAGACCCCATCGTAGACCCCATCAGAGACCCCATCGGAGACCCCATCGGAGACCCCATCGGAGACCCCAGCAGAAACCCCATCGGAGACCCCATCGGAGACCCCATCGGAGACCCCATCGGAGACCCCATCGGAGACCCCATCGGAAACCCCATCGGAGACCCCATCGGAAACCCCATCGGAGACCCCATCGGAGACCCCATCGGAGACCCCATCGGAGACCCCATCGGAGACCCAATCGGAGACCCCATCGGAAACCCCATCGGAGACCCCATCGGAAACCCCATCGGAAACCCCATCAGAGACCCCATCGGAGACCCCATCGGAGACCCCATCGGAGACCCCATCAGACACCTCATCAGAGACCCCATCGGAGACCCCATCGGAGACCCCATCGGAGACCCCATCGGAAAACCCATCGGAGACCCCATCGGACACCCCATCAGAGACCCCATCAGACACCCCATCAGAGACCCCATCAGATACCCCATCGGAGACCCCATCAGAAACCCCATCAGAAACCCCATCGGAGACCCCATCAGAGACCCCATCGGAGACCCCATCAGAGACCCCATCAGACACCCACATCAGACACCCACATCAGAGGCCCCATCAGAGACCCCATCAGAAGCCCCATCAGTGACCCCATCAGACACCCCATCAGAAACCCCATCAGTGACCCCATCAGACACCCCAGCAGAGACCCCATCAGAGACCCCATCGGAGACCGCATCGGAGACCCACATCAGAGACCCCAGCAGAAACCCCATCAGACACCCCATCGGAGACCCCATCGGAGACCCCATCGGAGACCCCATCGGAGACCCCATCGGAAACCCCATCGGAGACCCCATCGGAAACCCCATCGGAGACCCCATCGGAGACCCCATCGGAGACCCCATCGGACACCCCATCAGAGACCCCATCAGACACCCCATCAGAGACCCCATCAGAGACCCCATCAGAGACCCCATCAGAGACCCCATCGGAGACCCCATCAGAAACCCCATCAGTGACCCCATCAGAAACCCCAGCAGAGACCCCATCAGAGACCCCATCGGAGACCGCATCGGAGACCCACATCAGAGACCCCAGCAGAAACCCCATCAGACACCCCATCGGAGACCCCATCAGAAACCCCAGCAGAGACCCCATCAGAGACCCCATCGGAGACTGCATCGGAGACCCACATCAGAGACCCCATCGGAGACCGCATCGGAGACCCACATCAGAGACCCCAGCAGAAACCCCATCAGACACCCCATCGGAGACCCCATCGGAGACCCCATCGGAGACCCCATCGGAAACCCCATCGGAGACCCCATCGGAAACCCCATCGGAGACCCCATCGGAGACCCCATCGGAGACCCCATCGGACACCCCATCAGAGACCCCATCAGACACCCCATCAGAGACCCCATCAGAGACCCCATCAGAGACCCCATCAGAGACCCCATCGGAGACCCCATCAGAAACCCCATCAGTGACCCCATCAGAAACCCCAGCAGAGACCCCATCAGAGACCCCATCGGAGACCGCATCGGAGACCCACATCAGAGACCCCAGCAGAAACCCCATCAGACACCCCATCGGAGACCCCATCAGAAACCCCAGCAGAGACCCCATCAGAGACCCCATCGGAGACTGCATCGGAGACCCACATCAGAGACCCCAGCAGAAACCCCATCAGACATCCCATCGGAGACCCCATCGGAGACCCCATCGGAGACCCCATCGGAGACCCCATCAGAGACCCCATCGGAGACCCCATCGGAGACCCCATCAGACACCCCATCAGAGACCCCATCGGAGACCCCATCAGAGACCCCATCGGAGACCCCATCGGAGACCCCATCGGAGACCCCATCGGAGACCCCATCGGAGACCCCATCGGAGACCCCATCAGTGACCCCATCAGAGACCCCATCAGAGACCCCATCGGAGACCCCATCAGAGACCCCATCAGACACCCACATCAGACACCCACATCAGAGACCCCATCAGAGACCCCATCAGAAACCCCATCAGAGACCCCAGCAGAAACCCCATCAGAGACCCCATCGGAGACCCCATCAGACACCCACAAGAGAGACCCACATCAGAGACCCCAGCAGAAACCCCATCTGAGAGCCCATCAGATACCCCAGCAGACAACCCATCAGAAACCCCATCAGAGACCCCATGAGAGACCCCAGCAGACACCCCATCAGACACCCCATCAGAAACCGCATCAGAGACCCACATCAGAAACCCCATCAGAGACCCGCATCAGAAACCCCATCAGAGACCCCGTCAGAGACCCCATCGGAGACCCCATCGGAGACCCCAGCAGAAACCCCATCAGAGACCCCATCGGAGACCCCATCAGAGACCCCATCAGAAACCCCATCAGAGACCCCATCGGAGACCCCATCAGACACCCACATCGGAGACCCCATCAGAGACCCCATCAGAAACCCCATCAGAGACCCCAGCAGAAACCCCATCAGAGACCCCATCGGAGACCCCATCAGACACCCACAAGAGAGACCCACATCTGAGACCCCATCAGAGGCCCCATCAGAGACCCCATCAGACACCCCATCAGAGGCCCCAACAGACACCCCATCAGAGATCCCATCGGAGACCCCATCAGAGGCCCCAGCAGAGACCCCATCAGACACCCCATCAGAGACACCATCAGACACCCCATCAGAGACCCCCAACAGAGACCCCAATCAGACAGCCCATCAGAGACCCCAGAGACCCCATCAGACACCCCATCAGACACCCCATCAGAGGCCCCATCAGAGATCCCCATCAGACACCCCCATCAGACACCCCCATCAGAGACCCCATCAGAAACCCCATCAGAGACCCCAGCAGAAACCCCATCAGAGACCCCATCGGAGACCCCATCAGACACCCACATCAGAAACCCACATCAGAGACCCCAGCAGAAACCCCATCTGAGAGCCCATCAGATACCCCAGCAGACAACCCATCAGAGGCCCCATCAGAGACCCCATCAGAGACCCCATCAGACACCCCATCAGACACCCCATCAGAAACCCCATCAGAGACCCACATCAGAGACCCACATCAGAGACCCCAGCAGAAACCCCATCAGAGACCCCAGCAGTGACCCCAGCAGAAACCCCATCAGACACCCCATCAGAAACCCTATCAGACACCCCATCAGAGACCCCATCAGAGACCCCAACCCCATCAGAGACCCCCATCAGAGACCCCCATCAGAAACCCCATCAGAGACCCCATCAGAGACCCCATCAGAGACCCACATCAGAAACCCCATCAGAGACCCCATCAGAAACCCCATCAGAAACCCCATCAGACACCCATCAGAGACCCCATCAGACACCCCATCAGAAACCCCATCAGAGACCCCAGCAGACACCCATTAGAAACCCCATCAGAAACCCCATCAGAGACCCCATCAGACACCCCAGCAGAGACCCCATCAGAGACCCCAGCAGACACCTCATCAGAAACCCCATCAGAAACCCCATCAGAAACCCCATCAGCAACCCCATCAGACACCCCAGCAGAGACCCCGTCAGAGACCCCAGCAGACACCCCATCAGAAACCCCATCAGAAACCCCATCAGAGACCCCATCAGAGACCCCATCAGAGACCACATCAGACACCCCAGCAGAGACCTCATCAGAAAACCCATCTGATACCCCATCAGAGACCCCATCAGAAACCCCATCATAGACCCCATCAGAGACCCCATCAGAGACCCCCATCAGAGACCCATCAGAGGCCCCATCAGAGACCCCATCAGAGACTCCCATCAGAGACCCCCATCAGAGACTCCCATCAGACACCCCCATCAGAGACCCCAGAGACCCCATCAGAAACCCCATCAGAAACCCCATCAGACACCCCATCAGAGGCCCCATCAGAGATCCCATCAGAGATCCCATCAGAGACCCCATCGGAGACCCCATCAGACACCCACATCAGAGACCCCATCAGAGACCCCATCAGAAACCCCATCAGAGACCTCAGCAGAAACCCATTCAGAGACCCCATCGGAGACCCCATCGGACACCCACAAGAGAGACCCACATCAGAGACCCCAGCAGAAACCCCATCTGAGAGCCCATCAGATACCCCAGCAGACAACCCATCAGAAACCCCATCAGAGACCCCATCAGAGACCCCATCAGACACCCCATCAGAAACCCCATCAGAAACCCCATCAGAGACCCACATCAGAAACCCCATCAGAGACCCACATCAGAAACCCCATCAGAGACCCCGTCAGAGACCCCATCGGAGACCCCATCAGAGACCCCATCGGAGACCCCAGCAGAAACCCCATCAGAGACCCCAGCAGAAACCCCATCAGAGACCCACATCAGAAACCCCATCAGAGACCCCATCAGAGACCTCATCAGAAACCCCATCAGAGACCCCATCGGAGACCCCATCAGACACCCACATCGGAGACCCCATCAGAGACTCCATCAGAAACCCCATCAGAGACCCCAGCAGAAACCCCATCAGAGACCCCATCGGAGACCCCATCAGACACCCACAAGAGAGACCCACATCAGAGACCCCAGCAGAAACCCCATCTGAGCGCCCATCAGATACCCCAGCAGACAACCCATCAGAAACCCCATCAGAGACCCCATCAGACACCCCATCAGAGACCCACATCAGAGACCCCATCGGAGACCCCATCAGTGACCCCATCAGAGACCCCATCAGAGACCCCATCGGAGACCCCATCAGTGACCCCATCAGACACCCCATCAGAGACCCCATCAGAGACCCCATCGGAGACCCCATCAGAGACCCCATCAGAGACCAACATCAGACACCCACATCAGAGACCCCATCAGAGACCCCATCAGAAACCCCATCAGAAACCCACATCAGAGACCCCATCAGAAACCCCATCAGAGACCCCATCAGACACCCCATCGGAGACCCCATCAGAAACCCCATCAGAGACCCCATCAGACACCCACATCAGACACCCACATCAGAGACCCCATCAGAGACCCCATCAGAAACCCCATCAGAAACCCCATCAGAGACCCCATCAGACACCCACATCAGAGACCCCATCAGAGACCCCATCAGAAACCCCATCAGAGACCCCAGCAGAAACCCCATCAGAGACCCCATCAGAGACCCCATCGGAGACCCCATCAGACACCCACAAGAGAGACCCACATCAGAGACCCCAGCAGAAACCCTATCTGAGAGCCCATCAGATACCCCAGCAGACAACCCATCAGAAACCCCATCAGAGACCCACATCAGAAACCCCATCAGAGACCCACATCAGAAACCCCATCAGAGACCCCATCAGAGACACCATCGGAGACACCATCAGAGACCCCATCGGAGACCCCAGCAGAAACCCCATCAGAGACCCGAGCAGAAACCCCATCAGAGACCCACATCAGAAACCCCATCAGAGACCCCATCAGAGACCCCATCGGAGACCCCAACAGAGACCCCATCAGAAACCCCATCAGAGACCCCATCGGAGACCCCATCAGACACCCACATCAGAGACCCCATCAGAGACCCCATCAGAAACCCCATCAGAGACCCCAGCAGAAACCCCATCAGACACCCCATCGGAGACCCCATCAGACACCCACAAGAGAGACCCACATCAGAGACCCCAGCAGAAACCCCATCTGAGAGCCCATCAGATACCCCAGCAGACAACCCATCAGAAAGCCCATCAGAGACCCCATCAGAGACCCCATCAGAGATCCCATCAGACACCCCATCAGACACCCCATCAGAAACCCCATCAGAGACCCACATCAGAAACCCCATCAGAGACCCACATCAGAAACCCCATCAGAGACCCCATCGGAGACCCCATCAGAGACCCCATCGGAAACCCCAGCAGAAACCCCATCAGAGACCCCAGCAGAAACCCCATCAGAGACCCACATCAGAAACCCCATCAGAGACCCCATCGGAGACCCCATCAGAGACCCCATCAGAAACCCCATCAGAGACCCCATCGGAGACCCCATCAGACACCCACCTCTGAGACCCCATCAGAGACTCCATCAGAAACCCCATCAGAGACCCCAGCAGAAACCCCATCAGAGACCCCATCAGAGACCCCATCGGAGACCCCATCAGACACCCACAAGAGAGACCCACATCAGAGACCCCAGCAGAAACCCCATCTGAGAGCCCATCAGATACCCCAGCAGACAACCCATCAGAAACCCCATCAGAGACGCCATCAGAGACCCCATCAGACACACCATCAGAGACCCACATCAGAGACCCACATCAGAGACCCCAGTAGAAACGCCATCAGAGACCCCAGCAGAAACCCCATCAGACACCCCATCAGAAACCCCATCAGAAACCCCATCAGACACCCCATCAGAGACCCCATCAGAAACCCCATCAGAGACCCCATCAGATACCCCAACCCCATCAGAGACCCCCATCAGAGACACCCATCAGAAACCCCATCAGAAACCCCATCAGAGACCCCATCAGAGACCCCATCAAAGACCCACATCAGAGACCCCATCAGACACCCATCAGAAACCCCATCACAAACCCCATCAGAGACCCCATCAGAAACCCCATCAGAGACCCCATCAGAAACCCCATCATAGACCCCATCAGAGACCCCATCAGAAACCCCATCAGAAACCCCATCAGACACCCCATCAGAGACCCCATCAGACACCCCATCAGAAACCCCATCAGAGACCCCATCAGAGACCCCATCAGAGACCCCAGCAGACACCCATCAGAAACCCCATCAGAAACCCCATCAGAAACCCCATCAGAGACCCCATCAGACACCCCAGCAGAGACCCCATCAGAGACCCCAGCAGACACCCCATCAGAAACCCCATCAGAAACCCCATCAGAGGCCCCATCAGAAACCCCATCAGAAACCCCATCAGACACCCCAGCAGAGACCCCATCAGAGACCCCAGCAGAGACCTCATCAGAAACCCCATCTTAGACCCCATCAGAGACCCCATCAGAGACCCCATCAGAGACCCCATCAGAGACCCCCATCAGAGACCCCCATCAGAGACCCCATCAGACACCCCATCAGAGACCCCCATCAGAGGCCCCATCAGAGACCCCATCAGAGACCCCATCGGAGACCCCATCAGAGACCCACATCAGAGACCCCAGCAGAAACCCCATCTGAGAGCCCATCAGATATCCCAGCAGACAACCCATCAGAAACCCCATCAGAGACCCCATCAGAGACCCCATCAGAGACCCCATCAGACACCCCATCAGACACCCCATCAGAAACCCCATCAGAGACCCACATCAGAGACCCACATCAGAGACCCCAGCAGAAACCCCATCAGAGACCCCAGCAGAAACCCCATCAGACATTCCATCAGAATCCCCATCAGAGACCCCATCAGAGACCCCATCAGAGACCCCAACCCCATCAGAGATCCCATCAGAGACCCCCATCAGAAACCCATTCAGAGACCCCATCAGCGACCCACATCAGAAACCCCATCAGAAACCCCATCAGAAACCCCATCAGAAACCCCATCAGACACCCCATCAGAGACCCCATCAGACACCCCATCAGAAACCCCATCAGAGACCCCATCAGAGACCCCGGCAGACACCCATCAGAAACCCCACCAGAAACCCGATCAGAAACCCCATCAGAGTCCCCATCAGACACCCCAGCAGAGACCCCATCAGAGACCCCAGCAGACACCCCATCAGAAACCCCATCAGAAACCCCATCAGAGACCCCAGCAGAAACCCCATCAGAAACCCCAGCAGACCCCATCAGAAACCCCAGCAGACCCCATCAGAGACCCCATCAGATACCCCATCAGAGACCACATCAGACACCCCAGCAGAGACCTCATCGGAAAACCCATCTGATACCCCATCAGAGACCCCATCAGAAACCCCATCATAGACCCCATCAGAGACCCCATCAGAGACCACCATTAGAGACACCATCAGAGACCCCATCAGACACCCCATCAGAGACCCCCATCAGAGGCCCCATCAGAGACCCCATCAGAGACCCCCATCAGACACCCCCATCAGAGACCCCATCAGAAACCCCATCAGACACCCCATCAGAGACCCCCATCAGAGGCCCCATCAGAGATCCCATCTGAGACCCCATCAGAGGCCCCATCAGAGACCCCATCAGACACCCCATCAGAGGCCCCAACAGACACCCCATCAGAGATCCCATCGGAGACCCCATCAGAGGCCCCAGCAGAGACCCCATCAGACACCCCATCAGAGACACCATCAGACACCCCATCAGAGACCCCCAACAGAGACCCCAATCAGACAGCCCATCAGAGACCCCAGAGACCCCATCAGACACCCCATCAGACACCCCATCAGAGGCCCCATCAGAGATCCCCATCAGACACCCCCATCAGACACCCCCATCAGAGACCCCATCAGAAACCCCATCAGAGACCCCAGCAGAAACCCCATCAGAGACCCCATCGGAGACCCCATCAGACACCCACATCAGAAACCCACATCAGAGACCCCAGCAGAAACCCCATCTGAGAGCCCATCAGATACCCCAGCAGACAACCCATCAGAGGCCCCATCAGAGACCCCATCAGAGACCCCATCAGACACCCCATCAGACACCCCATCAGAAACCCCATCAGAGACCCACATCAGAGACCCACATCAGAGACCCCAGCAGAAACCCCATCAGAGACCCCAGCAGTGACCCCAGCAGAAACCCCATCAGACACCCCATCAGAAACCCTATCAGACACCCCATCAGAGACCCCATCAGAGACCCCAACCCCATCAGAGACCCCCATCAGAGACCCCCATCAGAAACCCCATCAGAGACCCCATCAGAGACCCCATCAGAGACCCACATCAGAAACCCCATCAGAGACCCCATCAGAAACCCCATCAGAAACCCCATCAGACACCCATCAGAGACCCCATCAGACACCCCATCAGAAACCCCATCAGAGACCCCAGCAGACACCCATTAGAAACCCCATCAGAAACCCCATCAGAGACCCCATCAGACACCCCAGCAGAGACCCCATCAGAGACCCCAGCAGACACCTCATCAGAAACCCCATCAGAAACCCCATCAGAAACCCCATCAGCAACCCCATCAGACACCCCAGCAGAGACCCCGTCAGAGACCCCAGCAGACACCCCATCAGAAACCCCATCAGAAACCCCATCAGAGACCCCATCAGAGACCCCATCAGAGACCACATCAGACACCCCAGCAGAGACCTCATCAGAAAACCCATCTGATACCCCATCAGAGACCCCATCAGAAACCCCATCATAGACCCCATCAGAGACCCCATCAGAGACCCCCATCAGAGACCCATCAGAGGCCCCATCAGAGACCCCATCAGAGACTCCCATCAGAGACCCCCATCAGAGACTCCCATCAGACACCCCCATCAGAGACCCCAGAGACCCCATCAGAAACCCCATCAGAAACCCCATCAGACACCCCATCAGAGACCCCATCAGAGGCCCCATCAGAGATCCCATCAGAGACCCCATCGGAGACCCCATCAGAGACCCCCAACAGACACCCCCATAAGACACCCCCATCAGACACCCCCATCAGAGACCCCATCAGACACCCCATCAGAGACCCCATCAGACACCCTAAGAGAGACCCCATCAGACACCCCATCAGAGGCCCCAACAGATACCCCATCAGAGATCCCATCGGAGACCCAATCAGAGACCTCATCAGAGACCCCATCAGAGACCCCATTAGACACCCCATCAGACACCCCATCAGACACCCCATCAGAGACCCCATCAGAGACCCCCATCAGACACCCCCATCAGAGACCCCCATCAGAGACCCCCATCAGAGGCCCCATCAGAGACCCCATCAGAGACCCCCATCAGAGACCCCCATCAGAGACTCCCATCAGACACCCCCATCAGAGACCCCAGAGACCCCATCAGAAACCCCATCAGAAACCCCATCAGACACCCCATCAGAGACCCCATCAGAGGCCCCATCAGAGATCCCATCAGAGATCCCATCAGAGATCCCATCAGAGACCCCATCAGAGACCCCCATCAGACACCACCATCAGACACCCCCATCAGACACCCCCATCAGAGACCCCATCAGACACCCCATCAGACACCCCATCAGACACCCTAAGAGAGACCCCATCAGACACCCCATCAGAGGCCCCAACAGATACCCCATCAGAGATCCCATCGGAGACCCCATCAGAGACCCCATCAGAGACCCCATCAGAGACACCATCAGACACCCCATCAGACACCCCATCAGAGACCCCATCAGAGACCCCCATCAGACACCCCCATCAGACACCCCCATCAAACACCCCCATCAGAGACCCCATCAGACACCCCAACTGACACCAATCAGAAAGCCCGTAAGAGACCCCATGAGAGACCCCATCAGAGGCCCCAACAGACACCCCACAGGCACCCCATTACACACCCCATCAGAAACCACAGCAGAGACCCCCATCGGAGACCCCATTAGAGACCCCATCAGAGACCCCATCAGAAACCCCATCAGAAACCCCATCAGCCACTCCATCAGCGACCCCATCAGAGACCCCATCAGGGACCCCATCAGAAACCCCATCAGAAACCCCATCGGAGATCCCATCAGAGACCCCATCAGAGACCCCATCGGAGATCCCATCGGAGACCCCATCAGAGGCCCCATCAGAGACCCCATCAGAAACCCCATCAGAGACCCCATCAGAGACCCCATCGGAGATCCCATCGGAGATCCCATCAGAGAACCCATCAGAGACCCCATCAGAGACCCCATCAGAAACCCCATCAGAAACCCCATCAGAAACCCCATCTGAGAGCCCATCAGATACCCCATCAGAGGCCCCAGCAGACACCCCATCAGACACCCCATCAGCGATCCCATCGGAGACCCCATCAGAGGCCCCATCAGAGACCCCATCAGACACCCCATCAGAGGCCCCAACAGACACCCCATCAGAGATCCCATCGGAGACCCCATCAGAGGCCCCAACAGACACCCCATCAGAGACCCCCATCAGAGACCCCCATCAGAGACCCCATCAGACACCCCACAGGCACCCCATTACACACCCCATCGGAAACCACATCAGAGACCCCCATCGGAGACCCCATCGGAGACCCCATTAGAGACCCCATCAGACACCCCATCAGAGACCCCATCAGAAACCCCATCAGAATCCCCATCAGACACTCCATCAGAGACCCCATCAGAGACCCCATCAGAGACCCATCAGAAACCCCACCAGAAACCCCATCGGAGATCCCATCAGAGACCCCATCAGAGACCCCATCAGAGACCCCATCGGAGATCCCATCGGAGACCCCATCAGAGGCCCCATCAGAGACCCCATCAGAGACCCCATCAGAGACCCCATCAGAAACCCCATCAGAAACCCCATCGAAGATCCCATCAGAGACCCCATCAGAGACCCCATCGGAGACCCCATCGGAGACCCCATCAGAAACCCCATCAGAGACCCCATCAGAGACCCCATCGGAGATCCTATCGGAGATCCCATCGGGGACCCTATCGGAGACCCCATCAGAGACCCCATCAGACACTCCATCAGACACCCCATCAGAGAACTCATCAGAAAACCCATCTGATACCCCATCAGAGACCCCATCAGAGACCCCATCAGGCACCCCATCAGACGCCCCATCAGACACCCCATCAGAAACCCCATCATAGACCCCATCAGAGACCCCATCAGAAACCCCATCAGAGACCCCATCAGAAACCCCATCATAGAGCCCATCAGAGACCCCATCAGATACCCACATCAGAGACCCCATCAGAGACCCCATCAGAGACCCCCATCAGACACCCCATCAGAGGCCCCATCAGACACCCCATCAGAGACCCCCATCAGAGACCCCCATCAGAGACCCCCATCAGACACCCCCATCAGAGACCCCATCAGAAACCCCATCAGAGATCCCATCAGACCCCATCAGAGACCCCATCAGAGACCCCCATCAGACCCCCCCATCAGAGGCCCCATCAGACACCCCATCAGAGACCCCCATCAGAGACCCCATCAGACGCCCCATCAGACACCCCCATCAGAGAACTCATCAGAAAACCCATCTGATACCCCATCAGAGACCCCATCAGACACCCCATCGGAGATCCCATCGGAGATCCCATCAGAGACCCCATCCGAGACCCCATCAGACACCCCAGCAGAGAACTCATCAGAAAACCCATCTGATACCCCATCAGAGACCCCATCAGAGACCCCATCAGAGACCCCATCCGAGACCCCATCAGACACCCCATCAGAAACCCCATCAGAAACCCCATCATAGACCCCATCAGAGTCCCCATCAGAGACCCCCATCAGAGACCCCATCAGAGATCCCATCAGACCCCATCAGAGACCCCATCAGAGACCCCCATCAGACCCCCCATCAGACACCCCCATCAGAGACCCCATCAGACACCCCATCAGAGGCCCCAACAGACACCCCATCAGAGATCCCATCGGAGACCCCATCAGAGACCCCATCAGAGACCCCATCTGACACCCCATCAGAGACACCATCAGACACCCCATCAGACACCCCATCAGAGACCCCATCAGAGACCCCATCAGAAACCCCCATCAGAGACCCCATCAGAGACCCCATCAGAGACCCCATCAGAGACCCCATCAGAGACCCCATCTGACACCCCATCAGAGACACCATCAGGCACCCCATCAGACACCCCATCAGACACCCCATCAGACACCCCCATCAGACACCCCCATCAAACACCCCCATCAGAGACCCCATCAGACACCCCAACTGACACCCATCAGAAAGCCCGTAAGAGACCCCATCAGAGACCCCATCAGAGACCCCATCAGACACCCCATCAGAGGCCCCAACAGACACCCCACAGGCACCCCATTACACACCCCATCGGAAACCACATCAGAGACCCCCATCGGAGACCCCATTAGAGACCCCATCAGACACCCCATCAGAGACCCCATCAGAAACCCCATCAGACACTCCATCAGAGACCCCATCAGAGACCCCATCATAGACTCCATCAGAAACCCCATCAGAAACCCCATCAGAGACCCCATCAGAGACCCCATCAGAAACCCCATCAGAAACCCCATCGGAGATCCCATCAGAGACCCCATCAGAGACCCCATCGGAGATCCCATCGGAGACCCCATCAGAGGCCCCATCAGAGACCCCATCAGAAACCCCATCAGAGACCCCATCAGAAACCCCATCGGAGATCCCATCGGAGATCCCATCGGAGACCCCATCGGAGACCCCATCAGAGACCCCATCAGAGACCCCATCAGACACCCCATCAGACACCCCATCAGAGACCCCAATCAGAGACCCCATCAGAGACCCCATCCGAGACCCCAGCAGACACCCCATCAGACACCCCAGCAGAAATCCCATCAGAGACCCCATCGGAGACCCCATCGGAGACCCCATCAGAGACCCCATCAGAGACCCCATCAGACACCCCATCAGACACCCCATCAGACACCCCATCAGAGACCCCAATCAGAGACCCCAATCAGAGACCCTATCAGAGACCCCATCCGAGACCCCAGCAGACACCGCATCAGACACCCCAGCAGAAATCCCATCAGAGACCCCATCAGAGACTCCATCAGAGACCCCATCAGAGACCCCATCAGACACCCCATCAGAGACCCCATCAGAGACCCGAGCAGAGACCCGAGCAGAGACCCGAGCAGAGACCCCAGCAGAGACCCCAGCAGAGACCTCATCAGAAACCCCATCTGAGAGCCCATCAGATACCCCATCAGAGGCCCCAGCAGACACCCCATCAGCGATCCCATCGGAGACCCCATCAGAGGCCCCATCATAGACCACATCAGACATCCCATCAGAGCTCCCAACAGACACCCCATCAGAGATCCCATCGGAGATCCCATCAGAGGCCCCAACAGACACCCCATCAGAGACCCCCATCAGAGACCCCCATCAGAGACCCCATCAGACACCCCACAGGCACCCCATTACACACCCCATCGGAAACCACATCAGAGACCCCCATCGGACACCCCAATAGAGACCCCATCATACACCCCATCAGAGACCCCATCAGAAACCCCATCAGAAACCCCATCAGACACTCCATCAGAGACCCCATCAGAGACCCCATCAGACACCCCATCAGAGACCCCATCAGAAACCCCATCAGAAACCCCATCAGAAACCCCATCAGAAACCCCATCAGACACTCCATCAGAGACCCCATCAGAGACCCCATCAGAAACCACATCAGAAACCCCATCAGAAACCCCATCGGAGATCCCATCAGAGACCCCATCAGAGACCCCATCGGAGACCCCATCAGAGACCCCATTGGAGACCCCCATCGGAGACCCCATCGGAGATCCCATCGGAGATCCCATCGGAGATCCCATCGGAGACCCCATCAGAGACCCCATCAGAGACCCCATCAGACACCCCAATCAGAGACCCCAATCAGAGACCCCATCCGAGACCCCATCCGAGACCCCATTAGATACCCCATCAGACACCCCTTCAGAGGCCCCATCAGAAACCCCATCGGAGACCCCCATTAGAGACTCCATCAGAGACCCCATCAGAGACCCCATCAGATACCCCATCAGAAACCCCATCAGAGACCCCCATCAGACACCCCATCAGAGACCCCAGCAGAGACCCCAGCAGAGACCTCATCAGAAACCCCATCTGAGAGCCCATCTGAGAGCCCATCAGAGACCCCAGCAGACACCCCATCAGAAACACCATCAGAGACCCCATCAGAGACCCCATCAGACACCCCATCAGAAACCCCATCAGAGACCCCATCAGAGACCCCAGCAGACACCCCATCAGAGACCCAATCAGACACCCATCAGAAACCCCATCAGAAACCCCATCAGAGACCCCATCAGACACCCCATCAGAGACCCCCATCAGAGACCCCCATCGGAGACCACATCAGACACCCCAGCAGAGTCCCCATCAGAGACCCCATCAGAGATTCCATCAGACACCCCATCAGAGACCCCCATCAGAGACCCCCATCGGAGACCACATCAGACACCCCAGCAGAGACCCCATCAGAAACCACATCAGAGACCCCATCAGACACCCCTTCAGACACCCCATCAGAGACCCCATCAGAGACCCCATCAGAAACCCCATCAGACACCCCATCAGACACCCCATCAGAGACCCCATCTGAAACCCCATCAGAGACCCCATCAGAGACCCCATCAGACACCCCATCAGACACCCCATCAGACACCCCATCAGACACCCCATCAGAGACCCCATCAGAGACCCCATCAGAAACCCCATCAGACACCCCATCAGACACCCCATCAGAGACCCCATCTGAAACCCCATCAGAGACCCCATCAGAGACCCCATCAGACGCCCCATCAGACACCCCCATCAGAGGCCCATCAGAGACCCCATCAGAAACCAGATCAGAGACCCCCATCAATAGTGTCTTGGATTCAGATACCGGCCCCAGATAGGATATGGAGTACTTGGGGTTAGACCTTCATCTGACAGGTTTAATCTCTGACAGTGCGGCACTCCTTCAGTACTGACCCTCTGATAGTGCGGCGCTCCCTCAGTACTGACCCACTGACAGTGCGGCACTCCTTCAGTACTGACCCTCTGATAGTGCGGCGCTCCCTCAGTACTGACCCACTGACAGTGCGGCACTCCCTCAGTACTGACCCTCTGATAGTGCGGCACTCCCTCAGTACTGTCCCACTGACAGTGCGGCGCTCCCTCAGTACTGACCCTCTGACAGTGCAGCACTCCCTCAGTGCTGACCCTCTGATAGTGCGGCACTCCCTCAGTACTGTCCCACTGACAGTGCGGTGCTCCCTCAGTACTGACCCTCTGACAGTGCGGCGCTCCCTCAGTACTGATCCTCTGACAGTGCGGCACTCCCTCAGTACTGACCCTCTGACAGTGCGGCGCTCCCTCGGTACTGACCCTCTGACAGTGCGGACTCCCTCAGTACTGACCCTCTGACAGTGCAATGCTCCCTCAGTGCTGACACTCTGACAGTGCAGCACTCCCTCAGGACTGACCCTCTGACATTGCGGCGCTCCCTCAGTACTGACCCTCTGACAGTGCGGCACTCCCTCAGTACTGACCCTCTGACAGTGCAATGCTCCCTCAGTACTGACGCTCTGACAGTGCAGCGCTACCTCAGTACTGACCCTCCGACAGTGCGGCACTCCCTCAGTACTGGCCCTCTGACAGTGCGGCACTCCCTCAGTACTGACCCTCTGACAGTGCAGCACTCCCTCAGTACTGACCCTCTGACAGTGCGGCGCTACCTCAGTACTGACCCTCTGACAGTGCAGCGCTCCCTCGGTACTAACCCTCTGACAGTGCGGCACTCCCTCAGTACTGACCCTCTGACAGTGCGGCGCTCCCTCAGCACTGACCCTCTGACAGTGCGGCACTCCCTCAGCACTGACCCTCTGACAGTGCGGCACTTCCTCAGTAATGACCCTCTGACAGTGCGGCACTCCCTCAGTACTGACCCTCTCACAGTGCGGCACTCCCTCAGTACTGACCCTCTGACAGTGCGGTGCTCCCTCAGTGCTGACCCTCTGACAGTGCGGCACTCCCTCAGTACTGACCCTCTGACAGTGCGGCACTCCCGCAGTACTGACCCCCTGACAGTGCCGCACCCCCTCAGTACTGACCCTCTGACAGTGCGGCACTCCATCAGTACTGACCCTCTGACAGTGCGGCACTCACTCAGTACTGACCCTCCGACAATGCGGCACTCCCTCAGTACTGACCCTCTGACAGTGCGGCACTCCCTCAGTACTGACCCTCTGACAGTGCGGCACTCCCTCAGTACTGACCCTCTGACAGTGCGGCGCTCCCTCAGAACTGACCCTCTGACAGTGCGGCACTCCCTCAATACTGACCCTCTGACAGTGCGGCACTCCCTCAGTACTGATCCTCTGACAGTGCGGCGCTCCCTCAGTACTGACCCTCTGACAGTGCGGCGCTCCCTCAGTACTGATCCTCTGACAGTGCGGCACTCCCTCAGTACTGACCCTCTGACAGTGCGGCACTCCCTCAGCACTGACCCTCTGACAGTGCGGCACTCCCTCAGTACTGACCCTCTGACAGTGCGGTGCTCCCTCAGTTCTGACCCTCTGACAGTGCGGCACTCCCTCAGTATTGACCCTCTGACAGTGCGGCACTCCCGCAGTACTGACCCCCTGACAGTGCCGCACTCCCTCAGTACTGACCCTCTGACAGTGCGGCACTCCCTCAGCACTGACCCTGTGACAGTGCGGCACTCCCTCAGCACTGACCCTCTGACAGTGCAGCACTCCCTCAGTACTGACCCTCTGACAGTGCGGCACTGCCTCAGTACTGACCCTCCGACAGTGCGGCACTCCCTCAGTACTGACCCTCTGACAGTGCGGCACTCCCTCAGTACTGACCCTCTGACAGTGCGGCGCTCCCTCAGCACTGACCCTCTGACAGTGCGGGACTCCCTCAGCACTGACCCTCTCACAGTGCGGCACTCCCTCAGTACTGACCCTCTGACATTGCGGCACTCTCTCAGTACTGACCCTCTGACAGTGCAGCACTCCCTCAGTACTGACCCTCTGACAGTGCGGCACTCCCTCAGTACTGACGCTCTGACAGTGCAGCACTCCCTCAGTACTGCCCTCTGACAGTGCGGCACTCCCTCAGCACTGACACTCCCTCAGTGCGAGAGGGACCTTTACTTTGTATCGAACCCAATGCTGCGATCTCTGGCAGGGTGGATATTATCCGATTGGTCCTACGTTGACGTGGCTCGTGTAAGCGTCACGTGCCAGGTGTGCTGGGATGTTGGTGTGCCTCTCCAAAACTCGACAGGTTCCCAGTTAGACCACAGCGGCAAAACTGTGATCAACCTCGACCCCCTTATCTAAGGAAGAGATACTGACAGCGGAGGGAGTCCAGAGAAGGTTCACTCGGTCGATCCCGGGTAGGGAGGGAGTTCCTCATGAGGGGAGGTTTGAGTAGGCCGGGGCCTGTACATTGGAGGGAGTCCAGAGAAGGTTCACTCGGTCGATCCCGGGTAGGGAGGGAGTTTCTCATGAGGGGAGGTTTGAGTAGGCCGGGGCCTGTACATTGGAGGGAGTCCAGAGAAGGTTCACTCGGTCGATCCCGGGTAGGGAGGGAGTTCCTCATGAGGGGAGGTTTGAGTAGGCCGGGGCCTGTACATTGGAGGGAGTCCAGAGAAGGTTCACTCGGTCGATCCCGGGTAGGGAGGGAGTTCCTCATGAGGGGAGGTTTGAGTGGGCCGGGGCCTGTACATTGGAGGGAGTCCAGAGTAGGTTCACTCGGTCGATCCCGGGTAGGGAGGGAGTTTCTCATGAGACATACCCGTACTTGGACAATGTTACCATCTGCGGCCACGATCAGCAGGACCACGACGCCAACCTCCAGAGGTTCCTCCAGGCCGCCCAATCCCTCAACCTCACGTACAACGAGGAGAAGTGCGTTTTCCGGACAACCCGACTGGCCATCCTCGGCTATGTCGTGGAAAACGGGGTCTGGGGCCCGTCCCCGACCGCATGCGCCCCCCCCACGGAACATCCCGCTCCCCCCCGCCTCAAGGCCCTAAAACGCTGCCTGGGGCTCTTTTCCTACTACGACCAGTGGGTCCCCAACTATGCGGACAGAGCCCGCCCACTTATCAAAGCCACGATATTCCCCAATGGGGGAGGCCCGCTGGGCCTTCAGCCGCCTCAAGGCCGATATTGACAAAGCCGCGGTGGACGGGTCCCCCCCCCTTCCAGGCAGAGAGCGATGCGCCAGACGTCACCCTGGCCGCCACCCTCAACCAGGCGGGCAGGCCAGTAGCCTTCTTTTCTAGAACCCTCCACGCCTCCGAGATTCGACACTCCTCCGTCGAGAAGGAAGCTCAAGCCATTGTGGAAGCTGTTCGGCATTGGGGGCACTACCGAGCCAGTAGGAGGCTCACCCTCGTCACCGACCAACGGGCGGCTGCCTTTATGTTCGATAACACACAGCGGGGGCAAAATAAAAAATGACAAAATCTCCACCCATACTTACGACATTAAGTATCGTCCTGGGAAGCTCAACGAGCCCCCAGATGCCCTGTCCCGCGGCACGTGCGCCAGCGCGCAGGAGGACCGACTTTGGGCTATCCACGTTGACCTCTGTCACCCGGGGGTCACTCGGCTTAGCAACCTGCCCTACTCCAAGACAAGGCCCACCTGGTAAAGGCCTCCCGGCCCTTTGAGCGCCTCAGCATGGACTTCAAAGGGCCCCTCCGTTCCACCAACCGCAATATATACTTCCTGGCCGTCATTGACGAGTCCTCCCGCTTCCCCTTCGCTGTCCCTTGCCCCGACATGACCTCAGCCACGGTGATTAAGGCACTGCACAGCATCTTCACCCTGTTCGGTTTCCCTGCTTATATCCACAGCGACCGGGGTACATCGTTCATGAGCGATGAGCTGCGTCAGTCCCTGCTCAGTAAGGGCATCGCCTCGAGCAGGACGACCAGCTACAACCCGCAAGGAAACGGGCAGGTGGAGAGGGAGAACACGGCGGTATGGAAGGCCGCCCTTCTTGCCCTCCGGTCTAGAAGTCTCCCGATCCTCCGCTGGCAGGAGGTCCTCCCCGACGCCCTCCACTCCATTAGGTCGCTCCTCTGCACAGCCACGAACCAGACCCCTCACGACCGTTTCTTTGTCTTCCCGAGGAAGTCCATCTCCGGGGTCTCGCTCCCATCCTGGCTGACAGCTCCGGGACCTGTCCTTCCCCGGAGGCACATGAGGAGCCATAAGGCCGACCCCCCTGGTCAAGAGGGTCCAGCTGCTGCACGCCAACCCCCAGTACGCCTACGTCGCGCGCCAAGACAGACGGCAAGATACGGTCTCCCTCCGGGACCTGGCCCCTGCTGGATCCCATGCCAACACGCCCCTCCCCCCCTACCTACCGCCACCCCCCCAACCCTTCACGCCCCCCCCCCCCCCGGGGCTCCTGTACTGCCCCGAGCCCACGCTGCCGCCATCCACCTCCCCCTTACCGCCAACCACCACCCCCCTGCCTACCCCCACTCCTTAACCGTCGCCGACACGCCGGCCCGAAGCTCCCGATGACACGCTCCCGGAGTCAACGACCACGTCGGCAGCACCCGCCGCACCGCCAGGGCTGAGGAGGTCTAATAGAACAGTCCGGCCTCCAGACAGACTGAACATTTGATGACCCCACTTCACCCCCGCTGGACTTCATTTTTTTAACAGGGGGTGAATGTGGTGAATGTATTCACCAGAATAAGTTGTCTGTAGAGCACTGTAATATGATCCCTTTTCCATGTCATGTACTGGAACTCTAATGGGCTCCGCCTCTGCACCCCCCCCCCCCCCCCCCGGACGGTATATTGACTGGCCACCTGTGGGCGGCACTCTGTTGTTCCAGCGATCTCAGGCAGGCAAGTTCTTGCGTAATAAAGCCTATGTTCTCTCGCTCTCATCGTCTAGCAGTGAATTAATGGTACATCAGAAAGAGAGAGAGAGAGACGGAGGGGATGGAGAGAGCGTGAGAGAGCAACAGAGAGACAGAGAGAAGAGACAGGAGCAGACAGTGAGACACCGAGAGAATGAGAGAGGGAGAGAGATAGAGAGACAAAAAGATAGAGAGACAGGGAGAAACAGACAGACAGACAGAGAGAGACAGGGAGAGAGAAAGAGAGAGAGGGACTGAGAGAGAGAGAGACAGAGTGTGAGAGAGAGGGACTGAGAGAGAGAGGGATAAACAGAGAGAGAGAGAGAGAGACAGAGAGAGAGAAACAGAGAGAGAGACAGAAAGAGTGAGAGAGAGAGAGAGAGACAGAGAGAGAGAGACAGAGAGAGAGAGACAGAGAGAGAGAGACAGAGTGAGAGAGACAGAGAGAGAGAGACAGAGTGAGAGAAACAGAGAGAGAGAAACAGAGAGTGAGAGACAGAGTGGGAGAGACAGAGAGAGAGACACAGAGAGAGACAGAGGCAGAGAGAGAGAGACAGAGTGAGAGAAACAGAGAGAGAGAAACAGAAAGAGAGAGAGAAACAGAGAGAGAGACAGAGAGCGAGAGACAGAGTAGGAGAGACAGAGAGAGACAGAGAGCGAGAGACAGAGTGGGAGAGACAGAGCGAGAGAGAGGGTACGAGAAAGGGGGAGAGAGAGTGTGGTGGTATGTATTAGGGGTAATACGGTACACCACGTGGCGACAGGCTATTGGTGGAGGGATGCCAGGTCCTGATAGGATCTGCCACCTACTGGACTCCACCCAGAAATGCCGGTATAAGAACCCAGTTTTTCCCTCCATTTCCCTCAGCAGCTGCATTCTGTAACCACGCTGCTGGGGATAAAGTTCTGCTTAATAAAGCCTTCAATTGACATTACCTCAACCTGCCTCGCGTCATATTGACGGTGCAACAATTTATTAAACAGAATTTAAATTGAAGAAAACGACGTGGGAACATGGAGCTCCGAATCACCCCGGAGTGCCTGCGCATCGCACCCCAAGCAGCTAACTCGGCCTCTATCTTCAAACACTGGATGGCTTGCTTTGAGGGCTACCTGCGAACGGCCCCTGGCACACCGACAGACGAACAAAAGATGCAGGTCCTCTATTCCAGGGTGAGTCCTGACGTCTACTCCCTTATCGAGGACGAGGACGGTTTCACCGGTGCCCTCGCCGCGCTGAAGGATATCTACATCCGGCCCGCCAACCAGGTTTTTGCTCGCTACCAGCTCGCCACATGACGGCAATTTCCGGGGGAATCGCTGGACGAGTTTTATAATGCCCTGCAGATCCTGGGTCGAAACTGCAACTGCCCAGCGGTAACAGCGAGTGAACACACAGAGCTCCTGGTCCGCGATGCGTATGTGGCAGGTTTGGCCTCTTCCCAGATCCGCCAGAGGCTTCTGGAGAAAGAATCTCTGGGTCTCCCAGAAACTCGGGCCCTGGCGGCATCCCTCGATGTGGCCTCGCGTTATGCCCGCGCCTACTCCCCCGACCGCACTACAGCCCCTTGGGCTCCGTAGACCCCCGCTGCGGTCGACTCTCCGACACCCCCCCCACCCCCGCAAACCTGCACGGCCAAAACACCAGACCAACCGGGGGGGCCCCGCTGCTATTTTTGCGGCCAGTCGAAACACCCTCGGCAGCGCTGCCCGGCCCGCGCGGCTACCTGCAAAAGCTGCGGGAAGAAAGGCCACTACGCGACGGTGTGCAAGTCCCGCGGGGTCGCCGCTATCTCCGGGGAAGAAACGGGACCACAGACCCAGCCCCCCCAGCGATCCACGTGCGACCAACGGACGCCGCCATTTTGGACCCCGGACGCCACGAGGGAGAGATGGGTGCCGCCATTTTGTCCACCCCCGACCGCGCTCGATCCGTGGACGCCGTCATCTTGGCTGAAGGACCCCGACACAGACGGCCACATACTGCCTGATTACGATGCTCAACTTCAACAACCACGTCTGGCATTCGACGACCCTCGACCAGCCGCGACCCCGGATGCTCCAGACTGCAACCACTACAGTCCTAGTGAATGGCTACGAGACGCCGTGTCTTATCGACTCTGGGAGCACGGAGAGCTTCATTCATCCGGACACGGTAAGGCGCTGTTCCCTCGTAATTCGGCCAAGCACCCAGAAAATGTTCCTGGCGGCGGGATCCCACTCTGTTCAGATCACGGGGTTCTGCATCGCTAACCTAACGGTGCAGGGGAGGGAGTTCCGAAATTACCGGCTGTATGTCCTCCCCCATCTCTGTGCGCCCACACTCCTAGGGTTGGACTTCCAATGCAACCTCCAGAGTTTAGCATTTAAATTTGGCGGTCCTATACCCCCACTGACGGTCTGCGGCCTCGCGACCCTCAAGGTTGAACCACCTTCCTTGTTTGCGAACCTCACCCCGGATTGCAAACCCGTCGCCACTAGGAGCAGACGGTACAGCGCCCAGGACCGAGCATTTATCCGGTCCGAAGTCCAGAGGCTGCTGAAGGAAGGCATCATCCAGGCTAGCAACAGTCCCTGGAGAGCCCAGGTGGTAGTTGTTAAGACCGGGGAGAAACAGAGGATGGTCATCGACTATAGTCAGACCATCAACAGGTACACTCAGCTCGATGCGTACCCTCTCCCCCGCATATCCAACATGGTCAATCGGATTGCACAGTACAAGGTCTTTTCCACCGTGGACCTCAAGTCCGCCTACCACCAGCTCCCCATCCGTCCCGGTGACAGCAACTATACTGCCTTCGAAGCAGACGGGCGGTTATACCACTTTTTAAGGGTTCCATTTGGCGTCACGAACGGAGTCTCGGTCTTCCAACGAGAGATGGACCGAATGGTTGACCAGCACGGTTTACGGGCCACGTTCCCGTATCTCGACAACGTCACCATCTGCGGCCACGACCAGCAGGACCACGACGCCAATCTCCAAAAATTCCTCCAGACCGCTCACGCCCTGAACCTCACTTACAACAAAGAAAACTGCGTGTTCCGCACCGATCGTCTAGCCATCCTGGGCTACGTAGTGCGTAATGGAGTGATAGGCCCCGACCCCGAACGCATGCGCCCCCTCAAGGAGTTCCCTCTCCCCCACTGTGCCAAAGCCCTGAAACGCTGCCTGGGGTTCTTTTCGTACTACGCCCAGTGGGTCCCCCAGTACGCAGACAAGGCCCGCCCGCTAATACAGACCACTACCTTCCCCCTGTCGACAGAGGCTTGCCAGGCCTTAAGCCGCATCAAAGCGGATATCGCAAAGGCCACGATGCGCGCAATCGACGAGTCCCTCCCCTTCCAGGTCGAGTGCGACGCATCGGATGTAGCTCTGGCGGCCACCCTCAACCAAGCGGGCAGACCCGTGGCCTTCTTCTCCCGTACCCTCCACGCTTCAGAAATCCGCCACTCCTCAGTGGAAAAGGAGGCACAAGCAATAGTGGAAGCGGTGCGACATTGGAGGCATTACCTGGCCGGCAGGAGATTCACTCTCCTCACTGACCAACAGTCGGTTGCCTTTATGTTCGATAATGCACAGCGGGGCAAGATCAAGAACGACAAGATCTTGCGGTGGAGGATCGAACTCTCCACCTTCAATTATGAGCTCTTGTATCGTCCCTGAAAGCTGAACGAGCCGTCCGATGCCCTATCTCGCAGCACATGTGCCAATGTACAAGTGGACCATCTACAAGCCCTCCACGAGGACCTCTGCCACCCGGGGGCCACTCGTTTCTACCACTTCCTTAAGGCCCGCAACCTCCCTTACTCCGTCGAGGACGTCCGAACAGTCACCAGAAACTGCCAGATCTGCGCTGAGTGCAAACCGCACTTTTTCAGGCCAGATAGAGCGCACCTGGTTAAGGCCTCTCGACCCTTTGAACGCCTCAGTTTGGATTTCAAAGGCCCCCTCCCCTCCACCGATCGCAACGCGTAGTTCCTGAACGTCGTTGACGAATACTCCCGTTTCCCTTTCGCCATCCCCTGCCCCAACATGACAGCGTCCACGGTCATTAAAGCCCTCGGTACCATTTTTACACTGTTTGGTTTCCCCGACTATAACCATAGCGATAGGGGGTCCTCCTTCATGAGTGACGAGCTGTGTCAATTCCTGCTCAGCAGGGGCATAGCCTTGAGCAGGACGACCAGTTACAACCCTCGGGGGAACGGGCAGGTAGAAAGGGAGAATGGAACGGTCTGGAAGGCCGTCCTGCTGGCCCTCCGGTCTAGGAGCCTCCCAATTTCCCGCTGGCAGGAAGTCCTCCCGGATGCCCTTCACTCTATCCGGTCCCTGCTGTGCACCACCACGAATCAAACGCCTCACGAGCGCCTCCTCCTCTTTCCTAGGAAGTCCTCCTCTGGAACGCCACTTCCGACCTGGCTAGCAGCTCCGGGACCCATCCTGCTCCGGAAACATGTGCGGGCGCACAAGTCAGATCCGTTGGTGGAACGGGTGCATCTCCTTCACGCCAACCCGCAATACGCCTATGTGGAGTACCCCGATGGGCGACAGGACACGGTCTCCCTGCGAGATCTGGCGCCCGCCGGAGCTACCCACACCCCCCCAACGCCAATCACCACCTCCTCACTCCCGCCGGTTCATCCCGCAGCCACCCCCTTCCCGGGGGGTTCGGTTCTCCTCCCAGACCCGCCCCGGAGTAAGGACACAGGGGACAGCGCTACGCTCCCAGAGTCGACGGGACTCGAGCCAGCGCCATCACCACCACGCCCGAGACGATCGGAAAGGACGACCAGGGCGCCCATCCGGCTCATCGAATCACTTTAACTCTCAACGTTTTCAGTTATTGTGTCTTGTTCTAGTTATGGCACCATGCCGACCCTGTTTGGCCCGTTGGCCCAGTTGAAGTGATAATTTTGTGTTTTGTTCAAAGTTGCGGCACAGTAAACCCCTACCACCATGCGAACCACCATCCCGCCGGGATCTTTTTCAACAAGGGGTGAATGTGGTGGTATGTATTAGGGGTAATACGGTACACCACGTGTCAACAGGCTATTGGTGGAGGGATGCCAGGTCCTGATAGGAACTGCCACCTACTGGACTCCACCCAGAAATGCCGGTAATAGAACCCAGTTTTTCCCTCCATTTCCCTCAGCAGCTGCATTCTGTAACCACGCTGCTGGGGATAAAGTTCTGCTTAATAAAGCCTTCAATTGACATTACCTCAACCTGTCTCGCGTCATATTGACGGTGCTACAGAGAGATAGATAGAAATGTAGACACATTGTGAGAGAGATAGCGAGTGTGGGAGAGAGGTACAGAGGGAGAAATACAGAGATTGAAAGAGAAGGGAGACACAGTGAGAGAAAGAGAGACAGAGAGAAAGGGACTGGCACAGAGAGAGAGAGAGAGAGAGAGAAACTGAGACAGGTCTGGAGGGGGAGAGTGCAAGACAGAGGGAGAGAGAGAGAGGCAGATAGGTACTGGCAGTGAGAGAGAAAGGGAGGGAGGGAGAGGAGAGAGAGGTTGAGAGAGGGATGGGTGAAGAGAGAGAGTGTGAGTGTGCAAGAGAGGGTGATTGAGGGAGGGGACAGGAGCTCTGGCAGGGCCCAGGACAGGCAGGTGGCAGGACGGAGGGGGTCCTGAAGGCTGACAAACCCTCAGTGGCGAGTTCAGCAGCGGGAGCTGGGGGGGGGGGGGGGGGGTGGGGGGGGGGGTGAAACTGGGCTGTACACCCCCACCTCACAATAGGTTTAGCAGCTGGGATGTCACAATGACACCCAGGTTACCCTGGAGGCTGTGAAGAGGGAGGAGGGCGGGGCTAGTTCCCACAATCCAACCCATTCACCCCTGCACTTGTCCACACACGGACAGACGAGACACCCGCCCCACCCCACCACCAACACGCCCAGCACAGGACACCCCAAACTCCAATCAACACAGACGCTGCCAGACAGCAAACATGACGGAGAACGATGGAGGTTTGCAATGGTGCCGTGGATAAAGAGTGCCTGTCCCGAGAATGTAGAGGGAGATTTACTCTGTATCTAACCCCGTGCTGTACCTGTCCTGGGAGTGTTTGATGGGGACAGTGTAGAGGGAGCTTTACTCTGTATCTAACCCCGTGCTGTACCTCTCCTGGGAGTGTTTGATGGGGACAGTGTAGAGGGAGCTTTACTCTGTATCTAACCCTGGGCTGTACCTGCCTGGGAGTGTTTGTTGGGGACAGTGTTGAGGGAGCTTTATTCTGTATCTAACCCCGTGTTGTACCTGTCCTGGGAGTGTTTGACGGGGACAGTGTAGAGGGAGCTTTACTCTGTATCTAACCCCGTGCTGTACCTGTCCTGGCAGTGTTTGATGGGGACAGTGTAGAGGGAGCTTTACTCTGTATCTAACCCCGTGCTGTACCTGTCCTGGGAGTGTTTGACGGGGACAGTGTAGAGGGAGCTTTACTCTGTATCTAACCCCGTGCTGTACCTGTCCTGGCAGTGTTTGATGGGGACAGTGTAGAGGGAGCTTTACTCTGTATCTAACCCCGTGCTGTACCTGTCCTGGCAGTGTTTGATGGGGACAGTGTAGAGGGAGCTTTACTCTGTATCTAACCCCGTGCTGTACCTATCCTGGGAGTGTTTCATGCGGACAGTGTAGAGGGAGCTTTACTCTGTATCTAACCCTGGGCTGTACCTGCCTGGGAGTGTTTGTTGGGGACAGTGTTGAGGGAGCTTTATTCTGTATCTAACCCCGTGTTGTACCTGTCCTGGGAGTGTTTGATGGGGACAGTGTAGAGGGAGCTTTACTCTGTATCTAACCCCGTGCTGTACCTGTCCTGGGAGTGTTTGATGGGGACAGTGTAGAGGGAGCTTAATTCTGTACCGAACCCCATGCTGTACTTGTCCTGGGAGTGTTTGATGGGGACAGTGTAGAGGGAGCTTTACTCTGTATCTAACCCCGTGCTGTACCTGTCCTGGGAGTGTTTGATGGGGACAGTGTAGAGGGAGCTTTACTCTGTATCTAACCCCGTGCTGTACCTGTCCTGGGAGTGTTTGATGGCGACAGTGTAGAGGGAGCTTTACTCTGTATCTAACCCCGTGCTGTACCTGTCCTGGGAGTGTTTGATGGGGACAGTGTAGAGGGAGCTTTATTCTGTATCTAACCCCGTGCTGCACCTGTCCTGGGAGTGTTTGATGGGGACAGTGTAGAGGGAGCTTGACTCTGTATCTAACCCCGTGCTGCACCTGCCCTGGGAGTGTTTGATGGGGACAGTGTAGAGGGAGCTTTACTCTGTATCTAACCCCGTGCTGTACCTGTCCTGGGAGTGTTTGATGGCGACAGTGTAGAGGGAGCTTTACTCTGTATCTAACCCGTGCTGTACCTGTCCTGGGAGTGTTTGATGGGGGCTGTGCAGAGAGAGTTTACTCTGTGTCTAACCCCGTGCTGTACCTGTCCTTGGAATGTTTGATGGGGACAGTGTAGAGGGAGCTTTACTCTGTATCTAACCCCGTGCTGGACCTGTCCTGGGAGTGTTTTGATGGGGACGTATAGAGGGAGCTTTACTCTGTATCTAACACCGTGCTGTAACTGTCCTGGGGGTGTGTGATGGGGACAGTGTAGAGTGAGCTTTACTCTGTATCTAACCCCAAGCTGTACCTGTCCTGGGAGTGTTTGATGGGGACAGTGAATAGGGAGCTTTACTCTTTATCTAACCCCATGCTGCACCTGTCCTGGGAGTGTTTGATGGGGACAGTGTAGAGGGAGCTTTACTCTGTATCTAATCCCGTGCTGTACCTGTCCTGGGAGTGTTTGATAGGGACAGTGTAGAGGGAGCTTTACTCTGTATCTAACCCCATGCTGCACCTGTCCTGGGAGTATTTGATGGGGACAGTGAATAGGGAGCTTTACTCTGTGTCTGTATCTAACCCCGTGCTGTACCTATCCTGGGAGTGTTTGATGGGGACAGTGTAGAGGGAGCTTTACTCTGTATCTAACCCCATGCTGTACTGGGAGTGTTTGATGAGGACAGTGTAGAGGGTGCTTTACTCTGTACCTAACCCCGTGCTGTACCTGTCCTGGGAGTGTTTGATGGGGACAGTGTAGAGTGAGCTTTACTCTGTATGTAACCACGTGCTGTATCTGTCCTGGTAGTGCTTGATGGGGACAGTGTAGAGTGAGCTTTACTCTGTATCTAATCCCGTGCTGTACCTGTCCTGGGAGTGTTTGATGGGGACAGTGTAGAGTGAGCTTTACTCTGTATCTAACCACGTGCTGTACCAGTCCTGGGAGTGTTTGATGGGGACAGTGGAGTGGGAGCTTTACTCTGTATCTAACCACGTGCTGTACTTGTCCTGGGAGTGTTTGATGGGGACAGTGGAGTGGGAGCTTTACTCTCTATCTAACCCCGTGCTGTACCTGTCCTGGGAGTGTTTTTAATGGGGACAGTGAAGAGGGAGGTTTACTCTGTATCTATCCCCGTGCTGTACCTGTCCTGGGAGTGTTTGATGGGGACAGTGTAGAGGGAGCCTTCCTCTGTATCTAACCACGTGCTGTACCTGTCCCGGGAGTGTTTGATAGGGACAGTGTTGAGAGAGCTTTATTCTGTATCTAACCCCGTGCTGTATCTGTCCTGGGAGTGTTTGATGGGGACAGTGTAGCGGGAGCTTTACTCTGTATCTAACATATTGCTGTACCTGTCCTGGGAGCGTTTGATCGGGACAGTTTAGAGGGAGCTTATCTCTGTACTGAACCCGTGCTGTACCTGTCCTGGGAGTGTTTGATGCGGACAGTGTAGAGAGAGTTTTATTCTGTATCTAACCCCGTGCTGTACCTGTCCTGGGAGTGTTTGATGGGGACAGTGTAGAGGGAGCTTTACTCTGTATCTAACCCCGTGCTGTGCCTGTCCTGGGAGCGTTTGATGGGGACAGTGTAGCGGGAGCTTTACTCTGTATCTAACCCCGTGCTGTGCCTGTCCTGGGAGTGTTTGATGGTGGCAGTGTAGAGGGAGCTTTACTCTGTTTCTAAATGCGTGCTTTTCCTGTCCAGAAGTGTTTGACGGGGACAGTGTAGAGGGAGCTTTACTCTGTATCTAACCCAGAGCTGTACCTGTCCTAGGAGTGTTTGATGGGGACAGTGTAGAGGGAGCTTTACTCTGTATCTAACCCAGAGCTGTACCTGTCCTGGGAGTGTTTGATGGTTTGATGGGGACAGTGTAGAGGGAGCTTTACTCTGTACCTAACCCCGTGCTGTACCTGTCCTGGGAGTGTTTGATGGGGACAGTGTAGAGGGAGCTTTACTCTGTATCTAACCCCGTGCTGTACCTGCCCTCGCAATGATTGGTGGGTGTGATGATAAGCTTAAAGCAAGTTTGTGCATGATGGTATGAACAACCACCGACCACTAGGTGGCAGTAGGTTGTGCTTTATGATAGATGTAATTTACAGTAGCTCTACGATAGTGATTTCGTGTTCGTAGTTTATTATTTAATTTATCCTAGTTGTCTTAATCAGGCAGTTGTTCCATCATAAATTAATTAAACTAGATGTTCTCTCGTGCACGGTTTACTTCTGCCATTTGACAGAACATGATACCAGGATTGAAGAAAATGCTGTTAACCTTGTTAGATACTTGTACCTGGTGCTCAACACCTGGCCAAACTTCGAAGTCTGGAATGGAAGATATCAAGGCACCTCCGCAGCTTCGGTTGACCGATAATGTAGACGAGAATGAGCGGGTGTTTAAGCAACAGTTTAAACTCTATCTCGCAGTCCTTGGAGTGCAGGCACAGCCCGACGCGAGGCGTATTGCGTGCTGCTCACCGTAGCAGGTCCCCAAGCAACTGAGATCGTCAATACTTTTACATTTGAAAATGGGGCTGACAGCATAAGTTTCAACAAAGTCCTTAAACAATTCAATCGGCATTGCTCCGCACGAATAAACGAAACCTTCGAGCGATAGACGTAACGCACGTGCGCCCAGAACGCGGTGAGGCATTCGACAGCTTGCTCACTTCCGAGTGAAGGCGCAGTCGTGCAAATTCCGCACCCGCCGGGCGTCGATGATGCGCGATCAGATAGTTTCCGGAATCTCCAGCGACAAAGTGCGCGAGCGGCTACTCCGGGAAACAGACCTGCAACTTGAAAAACGCCGTTCAAAGATGTCACGCGAGGGAGCTTGCTGCGAAGCAGCTCGACACGCTGAATCTCCGTAGTTTTGGGGCGAAGGCAGGAGAGGCAGCGGACGCCATTGCTGTGGTGAGGCAGCTGAATAAGAAACGCGCTCCCAGTGCGGGCGGCCATTTTGAGCGGCCGACCCGATCCTCCATTTTGTGTCCGCGGTGTGGCAAACGGCATTCGCCACGGCAATGCCCTGCTTATGGAAAACCATGTGCCATCTGTAATAGCAGGAATCACTTTGAAACCCAGTGTTATTCCAGGAGAAGGCCCAAACAAACTAAGAATATGAGCGCCATTGATGAGGTGTGTGTAGAGGACACGTTCTCTGTAGACGTGATCTCCAGCGAAGACAAGGAGACTCAATTGAGACCAAATAACAATGTATTTGTACCAATCTGCAGCAATAGTGAATTGAAGGCAGATAATCATAAGGATAAATGGACAGTGCCATTAAAGATAAATGGCAAAGTGATAATAGTCAAGCTCGACACTGGAGCGAGAACCAACCTCATCAATCTGTCTGATGCAAATTCAGCCAAAAATAGTTCCCTGAACGGTACCGATAAGAGATTATAGTGGCAACAAAATCTCATCATTAGGAGCATGTGGGTTTGATGTCGATGTCAAAACCAAAATGTACAATCGATATCCCAAAGAGTGCCCAGCCAATGTTTCCATTGTACACACTCAACTCCACTCGCACGTTGGTGAAACCGGAACAGGATTCTCTGGGCCATCCTTCGCGAAGATATCTTCTCGCTGTCTACAAAATTGAGTCCGTCCTACTTCTGTTTTGGTGACGCCGTCGATACAGGTCTTCCATTGTGGAGTTTCTTCATTACTCTTCTTCATACACAGACCAGGGAATTAATCCAGTCTGTCGGGGCTCCGATAGGTTTAATGATACCCAAGGCAGTCATTCTCTCTAACTCTGCCTTTAGTTTATCCCTCAATGCCGCCAGAACACGTCTCGGTGCAGGAATCACAGGCTTCGCATCTTCCTTCAATCGAATCTTGTCCGCGTATGGTAACGTACCAAAGCCTTGGGAGATTTCAGGGAAATCGTTCAGTACGGAGCCTCCTGAGGGATGACGGCCTGTTGCAGCATTGTCCGCACTGTCGACCCGTCGGACGAGCTGCCGCTCCTCACACGCCTCAGCTCCAATTAAAGACTCGCCGACCATCGCCACCACAGACAATTTCAACTTGTACATTTTGGTTTTGACATCGACATCAAACCCACATGCTCCTAATGATGAGATTTTGTTACCACTATAATCTCTTATCGGTACCGTTCAGGGAACTATTTTTGGCTGAATTTGCAGCTTTTTTATATCAGACAGATTGATGAGGTTGGTTCTCGCTCCAGTGTCGAGCTTGACTATTATCACTTTGCCATTTATCTTTAATGGCACTGCCCATTTATCCTTATGATTATCTGCCTTCAATTCACTATTGCTGCAGATTGGTACAAATACATTGTTATTTGGTCTCAATTGAGTCTCCTTGTCTTCGCTGGAGATCACGTCTACAGAGAACGTGTCCTCTACACACACCTCATCAATGGCGCTCATATTCTTAGTCTGTTTGGGCCTTCTCCTGGAATAACATTGGGTTTCAAAGTGATTCCTGCTATTACAGATGGCACATGTTTTTCCATAAGCAGGGCATTGCCGTGGCGAATGCCGTTTGCCACACCGCGGACACAAAATGGAGGATCGGATCGGCCGCCCAAAATGGCCGCCCGCACTGGGAGCGCGTTTCTTATTCAGCTGCCTCACCACAGCAATGGCGTCCGCTGCCTCTCCTGCCTTCGCGCCAAAACTACGGCGATTCAGCGTGTCGAGCTGCTTCGCAGCAAGCTCCCTCGCGTGACATCTTTGAACGGCGTTTTTCAAGTTGCAGGTCTGTTTCCCGGAGTAGCCGCTCGCGCACTTTATCGCTGGAGATTCCGGAAACTATCTGATCGCGCATCATCGACGCCCGGCGGGTGCGGAAGTTGCACGACTGCGCCTTCACTCGGAAGTGAGCAAGCTGTCGAATGCCTCTCCGCGTTCTGGGCGCGCGTACGTTACGTCTATCGCTCAAAGGTTTCGTTTCCTCTTGGGGAGCAAAGCCGATCGAATTGTTTGAGCACTTCTTTATGCTGGCCGCCTCATTTTCAAGTGAATGACAAATTTCAGAACTTGGAGTTTAAATAATATATTGTAGAACAAATACGTGGTAAGATAATTTGGATAAACAAAATAATAAACAACTAAGACTAATCAACTATTATGGAACGAGTGCAAAAACACGTCTCTCCTCTAGGACGACCTACTCCCCACTCCCCGACCACAGAGTCGCTTGATGGGTTGACAATGCCACCTGGTGGTCGGAGATCGTGCCTCTAACATTGTGTACAAACTTGCCTTCTGCATATCGTCACAGAAAGGAGCACTTTCTGGTCCTCGACTATTTCTCCAACGCCCCGGAGATAGCGCAGTTCTCGAATTCTACGGCAAAGTGTGGTATTAAGTGTGTCAAAGAAATGTTTGCGCGACGCGGCATTCCGAATGTAGTCATGAGCGATAATGGTCCTTGTTTTGACTGCGATGAGTGGGCAGAGTTTGGGCGGCAATACATAAGTTAAGTATTAGAACCGGGAGCAGGAGTAGGCCAATGAGATCATGGCTGATCTTTTGTGGACTCAGCTCCACTTTCCGGCCCGAACACCATAACCCTTAATCCCTTTATTCTTCAAAAAACTATCTATCTTTATCTGAAAAACATTTAATGAAGGAGCCTCAACTGCTTCACTGGGCAAGGAATTCCATAGATTCACAACCCTTTGGGTGAAGAAGTTCCTCCTAAACTCAGTCCTAAATCTACTTCCCCTTATTTTGAGGCTATGCCCCCTAGTTCTGCTTTCACCCACCAGTGGAAACAACCTGCCCGCATCCTAGTATGATTTCCAACATGCCACCTCCAGTCCTCACTACCCTCAGTCGAACGGCAAGGCTGGAAAGGGAGTGCATATCGTCGAGCAGATCCGAAAGAAAGCACCGGCCAGTGGCAATGATACCTACCTCACGCTCCTCAGCTAGTGCTCGGCTCCGCTCATCAATGGCCTCTCGTCTGCCCAAACGTTGACGAACAGGCAACTGAGGACGACTCGACCTAACTTTCCTCATGAGCCCGTGAACCACTCGTTAACGAGACAACTGACCTCTCGGGAAAGGAGGCAGAAGGGATTCTGTGATGGGTCCGCCAAAAGACCCCAACCTCTGCAGTGAGATTGGAAGCCACCAAAGGCGATGGATGATCCACACAGGCAGCCAGCAGGTCCAAACTCGTATCTCATTGTTACGGATGAAGGTGCGGTCCGGAGATGAAATAGAAGAGCTTTGCTCAAAGTACAGCAACCGAAGAAGGATGTGACAGGCCGAGAATATATGGAACCAGCAGAAGAGGAACATGCATCGATACACAAAGGACTGGGCAGCACGGTGGCGCAGCGGTGCCGAGGTCGCAGGTTCGATCCCGGCTCTGGGTCACTGTCCGTGTGGAGTTTGCACATTCACCCCCACAACCCAAAGATGTGCAGGCTCGGTGGATCGGCCGCGCTAAATTGCCCCTTAATTGGGAAAAATGGATTGGGTACTCTAAATTTAAAAACAAAACTACACAAAGTAAATCAAACTCATGCAACAAACACTAAAGAAGGTGAAGAACCTTTGTACGTCCAGCAGACATTCAGGAGGTCGACAAGGATAAGGGGCAAGCCAGGAAAACTGAACTTCCGGGCAGCACGGTAGCATGGTGGTTAGCACAATTGCTTCACAGCTCCAGGGTCCCAGGTTCGATTCCCGGCTTGGGTCACTGTCTGTGCGGAGTCTGCACACCCTCCCCGTGTGTGCGTGGGTTGCCTCCGGGTGCTCCGGTTTCCTCCCACAGTCCAAAGATGTGCAGTTTGGGTGGATTGGCCGTGCTAAATTGCCCTTAGTGTCCAAAATTGCCCTTAGTGTTGGGTGGGGTTACTGGGTTATGGGGATAGGGTGGAGCAGTTGACCTTGGGTGGGGTGCTCTTTCCAAGAGCAATTGCAGACTCGATGGGCCGAATGGCCTCCTTCTGCACTGTAATTTCTATGAATTCTATGAAGATTGTACAAATTCTGAACAAGTAAATAGTTACACATATCATGGTGAAATGTAAAAAAGTAATTTAATGCATGTAAATAATTTCTTTTTCCAGAGTAAAGGGGATGTGATAGTCTGTATCAAGCAAAATTGCACGTAATATTATGCACAACCTCCGGCCACTAGGTGGCAGTGTAAACCCACAAAGTGACCCTGTGGCAGGGGAGTTGGGAGGAGGTCGTACTGGAGGCTAGGCGTGTTTTGGAATACCTCTACAATAGTTAATTAGTGTCCGTAGTTTTTATTTTATTTACCCTAGTTATCTTATCACGCAACTGATTCATAATAAATTATTTAAACTATACGTTCTGTAGTTCATCATTCACTTCGGCCAGTCTACAGAACTTGACAATGGGGAAAGTGTAGAGGGAGCTTTACTCTGTATCTAACCCCGTGCTGTACCTGTCCTGGGAGTGTTTGATGGGGACAGTGTAGAGGGAGCTTTACTCTCTCTCTAACCCCGTGCTGTACCTGTCCTGGGAGTGTTTGATGGGGACAGTGTAGAGTGAGCTTTACTCTGTATCTAACCCCATGCTGTACCTGTCCTGGGAGTGTTTGATGGGGACAGTGTAGAGGGAGCTTTACTCTCTCTCTAACCCCGTGCTGTACCTGTCCTGGGAGTGTTTGATGGGGACAGTGTAGAGGGAGCTTTACTCTGTATCTAACCCCGTGCTGCACCTGTCCTGGGAGTGTTTGATGGGGACAGTGTAGAGGGAGCTTTACTCTGTATCTAACCCCGTGCTGTACCTGTCCTGGGAGTGTTTGATGGGGACAGTGTAGAGGGAGCTTTACTCTGTATCTAACCCCGTGCTGTACCTGTCCTGTGAGTGTTTGATGGGGACAGTGTAGAGGGAGCTTTACTCTGTATCTAACCCCGTGCTGTACCTGTCCTGGGAGTGTTTGATGGGGACAGTGTAGAGGGAGCTTTACTCTGTATCTAACCCCGTGCTGTACCTGTCCTGGGAGTGTTTGATGGGGTCAGTGTAGAGGGAGTGTTTACTCTGTATCTAACCCCGTGCTGTACCTGTCCTGGGAGTGTTTGATGGGGACAGTGTAGAGGGAGCTTTACTCTGTATCTAACCCCGTGCTGTACCTGTCCTGTGAGTGTTTGATGGGGACAGTGTAGAGGGAGCTTTACTCTGTATCTAACCCCGTGCTGTACCTGTCCTGGGAGTGTTTGATGGGGACAGTGTAGAGGGAGCTTTACTCTGTATCTAACCCCGTGCTGTACCTGTCCTGGGAGTGTTTGATGGGGACAGTGTAGAGGGAGCTTTACTCTGTATCTAACCCCGTGCTGTACCTGTCCTGGGAGTGTTTGATGGGGTCAGTGTAGAGGGAGTGTTTACTCTGTATCTAACCCCGTGCTGTACCTGTCCTGGGAGTGTTTGATGGGGACAGTGTAGAGGGAGCTTTACACTGTATCTAACCCCGTGCTGTACCTGTCCTGAGAGTGTTTGATGGGGTCAGTGTAGAGGGAGTGTTTACTCTGTATCTAACCCCGTGCTGTACCTGTCCTGGGAGTGTTTGATGGGGACAGTGTAGAGGGAGCTTTACTCTGTATCTAACCCCATGCTGTACCTGTCCTGGGAGTGTTTGATGGGGACAGTGTAGAGGGAGAATTACTCTGTATCTAACCCCATGCTGTACCTGTCCTGGGAGTGTTTGATGGGGACAGTGTAGAGGGAGCTTTACTCTGTATCTAACCCCGTGCTGTACCTGTCCTGGGAGTGTTTGATGGGGACAGTGTCGAGGGAGCTTTACTCTGTATCTAACCCCTTGCTGTACCTGTCCTGGGAGTGTTTGATGGGGACAGTGTAGAGGGAGCTTTACTCTGCATCTAACCCCATGCTGTAACTGTCCTGGGAATGTTTGATGGGGACAGTGTAGAGGGAGCTTTACTCTGTATCTAACCCCATGCTGTTCCTGTCCTGGGAGTGTTTGATGGGGACAGTGTAGAGGGAGCTTTACTCTGTATCTAACCCCGTGCTGTACCTGTCCTGGGAGTGTTTGATGTGGACAGTGTAGAGGGAGCTTTACTCTGTATCTAACCCCATGCTGTTCCTGTCCTGGGAGTGTTTGATGGGGACAGTGTCGAGGGAGCTTTACTCTGTATCTAACCCCGTGCTGTACCTGCCCTGGGAGTGTTTGATGTGGACAGTGTAGAGGGAGCTTTATTGGTCTGGTGGCGGTTACAGAGATAGGGAGTTTCTCAGCACTGGAACTGTTTAGGGAGAAAATAATAATAATTTAGAATGTCCAATTCACCTAACAGCACGTCTGTGGGAGGAAACTGGAGCACCCTGAGGAAACCCACGCAGATACGGGGAGAACGTGCAGACTCCGCACTGACAGTGACCCAGCAGGGAATCGAACCGGAGGTTCAGAGATAGGGAGGGTTGTAGCCTCTGGAGGAGGTTACAGAGATAGGGAGGGTTGTAGCTTCTGGAGGAGGTTACAGAGATAGGGAGGGTTGTAGGGGCTGGAGGAGGTTACAGAGATAGGGAGGATTGAAGGGGCTGGAGGAGGTTACAGAGATAGGGAGGGGTGTAGGGGCTGGAGGAGGTTACAGAGATAGGTAGGGTTGTATGGGCTGGAGGCGGTTACAGAGATAGGGAGGGTTGTCGGGGCTGGAGGAGGTTACAGAGATAGGGACGATTGTAGGGGCTGGAGGATGTTACAGAGATAGGGAGGGTTGTAGGGGCTGGAGGAGGTTACAGAGATAGGGAGGGTTGTCGGGGCTGGAGGAGGTTACAGAGAAAGGGAGGGGTGTAGGGACAGGAGGAGGTTACAGAGATAGGGAGGGGTGTAGGGGCTGGAGGAGGTTACAGTGAGAGGGAGGGCTGTAGGGGCAGGAGGAGGTTACAGAGATAGGGAGGGGTGTAGGGAGTGGAGGAGGTTACAGAGATAGTCGAGGGTTGTAGGGGCAGGAGGAGGTTACAGAGATCGGGAGGGTAGTAGGGGCAGGAGGAGGTTACAGAGATAGGCAGGGGTGTAGGGAGTGGAGGAGGTTAGAGAGATAGGGAGGGTTGTAGGGGCAGGAGGAGGTTACAGAGATAGGGAGGGTTGTAGGGGCTGGAGGAGGTTACAGAGATAGAGAGGGTTGTAGGGGCAGGAGGAGGTTACAGAGATAGGGAGAGATGTAGGGGCTGGAGGAGGTTACAGAGATAGGGAGGGGTGTAGGGGCTGGAGGAGGTTACAGAGATAGGGAGGGCTGTAGGGGCAGGAGGAGGTTACAGAGATAGGGAGGGGTGTAGTGGCTGGAGGAGGTTACAGAGATAGGGAGGGTTGCAGGGGCTTGAGGAGGTTACAGAGATAGGGAGGGGTGTAGGGGCTGGAGGAGGTTACAGAGATAGGGAGAGATGTAGGGCTGGAGGAGGTTACAGAGATAGGGAGGGGTGAAGGGGCTGGAGGAGGTTACAGTGATAGGGAGATATGTAGGGGCTGGAGGAGGTTACAGAGATAGGGAGGGTTGTAGGGGATGGAGGAGGTTACAGAGATAGGGAGGGTTGTAGGGGCTGGAGGACGTTACAGAGCTAGGGAGGGTTATAGGGGCTGGAGGAGGTTACAGAGGGGTGTAGGGGCTGGAGGAGGTTAGAGAGATAGGGAGAGATGTAGGGGCTGGAGGAGGTTACAGAGATAGGGAGGTTTGTAGGGGCTGGAGGAGGTTACAGAGATAGGGAGGGTTGTAGGGGCTGGAGGAGGTTACAGAGATAGGTAGGGTTGTCGGGGCTGGAGGACGTTACAGAGCTAGGGAGGGTTATAGGGGCTAGAGGAGGTTACAGAGATAGGGAGGGGAGTAGGGGCTGGAGGAGGTTACAGTGATAGGGAGAGATGTATGTGCTGGAGGAGGTTACAGAGATAGGGATGGTTGTAGGGGCTGGAGGAGGTTACAGAGATAGGGAGGGGTGTAGGGGCTTGAGGAGGTTACAGAGATATTTAGGGGTGTAGGTACTGGAGGAGGTTACAGAGATAGGGTGGGGTGTAGGTGCTGGAGGAGGTTACAGATATACGGAGGGTTGTAGTGTCTGGAGGAGGTTACAGAGATAGGGAGGGTTGTAGGGGCTGGAGGAGGTTACAGAGACAGGGAGGGGTGTAGGGGCTGGTTAGAGGTTACAGAGACAGGGAGGGGTGTAGGGGCTGGAGGACGTTACAGAGATAGGGAGGGTTGTAGTCTCTGGAGGAGGTTACAGAGATAGGGAGGGGTTTAGGGGCTGGAGGAGGTTACAAAGATAGGGAGTGTTGTAGGGGCAGGAGGAGGTTACAGAGATACGGAGGATTGTAGGTGCAGGAGGAGGTTACAGAGATAGGGAGGGTTGAAGGGGCAGGCGGAGGTTACAGAGATAGGGAGGGGTGTAGGGAGTGGAGGAGGTTACAGAGATACGGAGTGTTGTAGGGGCTGGAGGAGGGTACAGAGATAGGGAGGGTTGTCGGGACAGGAGGAGGTTACAGAGATAGGGAGGGGTGTCGGGAGTGGTGGAGGTTACAGAGATAGGGAGGATTGTAGGGGCAGGAGGAGGTTACAGAGATAGGGAGGGGTGTAGGGAGTGGAGGAGGTTACAGAGATAGGGAGGGTGTAGGGAGTGGAGGAGGTTACAGGCATAGGGAGGGTTATAGGGGCAGGAGGAGGTTACAGAGATAGGGAGGGTTGTAGGGGCTGGAGGAGGTTACAGAGATAGGGAGGGGTGTAGGGAGTGGAGGAGGTTACAGAGATAGGGAGGGTTGCAGGGGCTTGGGGAGGTTACAGAGATAGGGAGGGGTGTAGGGGCTGGAGGAGGTTACAGAGATAGGTAGGGTTGTCGGGGCTGGAGGACGTTACGGAGCTAGGGAGGGTAATAGGGGCTAGAGGAGGTTACAGAGATAGGGAGGGGTGTAGGGAGTGGAGGAGGTTACAGGCATAGGGAGGGTTATAGGGGCAGGAGGAGGTTACAGAGATAGGGAGGGTTTTAGGGGCAGGAGGAGATTACAGAGATAGGGAGGGTAGTAGGGGCTGGAGGAGGTTACAGAGATAGGGAGGGTTGGCGGGAGTGGAGGAGGTTACAGCGATAGGGAGGGTTGTAGGTGCTGGAGGAGGTTACAGAGATAGGGTGGGTTGTAGGGGCTGGAGGAGGTTACAGAGATAGGGAGGGGTGTAGGAAGTGGAGGAGGTTACAGAGATAGGGAGGGGTGTAGGTGCTGGAGGAGGTTACAGAGATAGGGTGGGTTGTAGGGGCTGGAGGAGGTTACAGAGATAGGGAGGGTTGTAGGGGCTGGAGGCGGTTACAGAGATAGAGAGGTTTGTAGGGGCTGGAGGAGGTTACAGAGATAGGGAGGGTTGTAGGGGCTGGAGGCGGTTACAGAGATAGAGAGGTTTGTAGGTGCTGGAGGAGGTTACAGAGATAGGGTGGGTTGTAGGGGCTGGAGGAGGTTACAGAGATAGGGAGGGTTGTAGGGGCTGGAGGCGGTTACAGAGATAGAGAGGTTTGTAGGGGCTGGAGGAGGTTACAGAGATAGGGTGGGGTGATGGGGCTGGAGGAGGTTACAGAGATAGGGAGGGGTGTAGGGACTGGAGGAGGTTACAGAGATTGGGAGGGTTGTAGTGACTGGAGGAGGTTACAGAGATAGGGAGGGTTGTAGGTGCAGGAGGAGGTTACAGAGATAGGGAGGTTTGTAAGGGCAGGAGGAGATTAAAGAGATAGGGAGGGGTGTAGGGAGTGGAGCAGGTTACAGAGATAGGGAGGGTTGTAGGGGCTGGTGGAGGTTACAGAGATAGGGTGGGTTGCCGGGAGTGGAGGAGTTTACACAGATGGGGAGTGGTGTAGGGGCTGGAGGAGGTTACAGAGATAGCAGGGGTGAAGGGGCTGGAGGAGGTTACAGAGACAGGGAGGGAGTAGGTGCTGGAAGAGGTTACAGAGATAGGGAGGGGTGTAGGTGCTGGTGGAGGTTACAGAGATAGTGAGGGTTGTAAGGGCAGGAGGAGGTTACAGAGATAGGGAGGGATGTAGGGGCTGGAGGAGGTTACAGAGATACGGAGGGTTGTAAGGGCAGGAGGAGGTTACAGAGATAGGGGTGTAGGTGCTGGAGGAGGTTACAGAGACAGGGAGGGGTGTAGGGGCTGGAGGAGGTTACAGAGACAGGGAGGGTTGTAGGTGCTGGAGGAGGTTACAGAGATAGGGAGGGTTGGAGGGACTGGAGGAACTTACAGAGACAGGGATTGTTGTAGGTGCTGGGGGAGGTTACAGAGATAGGGTGGGTTGCCGGGACTGGAGGAGTTTACAGAGAAAGGGAGGGGTGTAGGGGCTGGAGGAGGTTACAGAGATAGCAGGGGTGTTGGGGCTGGAGGAGGTTACAGAGACAGGGAGGGGAGTAGCTGCTGGAGGAGGTTTTAGAGACAGGGAGGGTTGTAGGTGCTGGAGGAGGTTACAGAGATAGGGAGTGTTGTAGGTGCTGGAGGTGGTTATAGAGATAGGGAGAGTTGTAAGGGTGGAGGAGGTTACAGAGATAGGGTGGGTTGCCGGGACTGGAGGAGTTTACAGAGAAAGGGAGGGGTGTAGGGGCTGGAGGAGGTTACAGAGATAGCAGGGGTGTTGGGGCTGGAGGAGGTTACAGAGACAGGGAGGGGAGTAGGTGCTGGAGGAGGTTATAGAGTTAGGGAGGGGTGTAGGGGCTGGAGGAGGTTACAGAGATAGGGAGGATTGTAGGGGCTGGAGGAGGTTACAGAGACAGGGAGGGTTGTAGGGGCTGGAGGAGGTTACAGAGATAGGGAGGGGTGTAGGGGCTGGAGGAGTTTCCAGAGATAGGGAGGGTTGTAAGGGCAGGAGGAGGTTACAGAGATAGGGAGGGATGTCGGGGCTGGAGGAGGTTACAGAGATACGGAGGGTTGTAAGGGCAGGAGGAGGTTACAGAGATAGGGAGGGGTGTAGGTGCTGGAGGAGGTTACAGAGACAGGGAGGGGTGTAGGGGCTGGAGGAGGTTACAGAGACAGGCAGGGTTGTAGGTGCTGGAGGAGGTTACAGAGATAGGGAGGGGTGTAGGACTGGAGGAGGTTACAGAGATTGGGAGGGTTGTTGGGTCTGGAGGAGGTTACAGAGATAGGGAGAGTTGTGGGGCTGGAGGAGGATACAGAGATAGGGAGGGTTGTAGGGTCTGGCGGTGGTGACAGAGATCGGGAGGGGTGTAGGGGCTGAAGGAGGTTACAGAGATAGGCAGGTGTGTAGGGACTGGAGGAGGTTACAGAGATAGGGAGAGTTGTAGGGGCTGGAGGAGGGTACAGAGATAGGGAGGGGTTTAGTTGCTGGAGGAGGTACAGAGACAGGGAGGGGTGTAGGTGCTGGATGAGGTTACAGAGATAGGGAGGGGTGTAGGTGCTGGAGGAGGTTTCAGAGATAGGGAGGGGTGTAGGGCTGGAGGAGGTTACAGAGATAGGGATGGGTGTAGGGGCTGGAGGAGGTTACAGAGATAGGGAGGGTTGTAGGGGCAGGAGGAGGTTACAGAGATGGGGAGGTTTGTAGGGGCAGGAGGAGGTTACAGAGATAGGGAGGGGTGTAGGGAGTGGAGGAGGTTACAGAGATAGGGAGGGTTGTAGCGGCTGGAGGAGGTTACAGAGATAGCAGGGGTGTTGGGGCTGGAGGAGGTTACAGAGACAGGGAGGGGAGTAGGTGCTGGAGGAGGTTACAGAGTTAGGGAGGGGTGTAGGTGCTGGAGGAGGTTACAGAGATAGGGAGGGTTGTAGGGGCTGGAGGAGGTTACAGAGACAGGGAGGATTGTAGGGGCTGGAGGAGGTTACAGAGATAGGGAGGGGTGTAGGGGCTGGAGGAGTTTCCAGAGAGAGGGAGGGTTGTAAGGGCAGGAGGAGGTTACAGAGATAGCTAGGGATGTCGGGGCTGGAGGAGGTTACAGAGATACGGAGGGTTGTAAGGGCAGGAGGAGGTTACAGAGATAGGGAGGGGTGTAGGTGCTGGAGGAGGTTACAGAGACAGGGAGGGGTGTAGGGGCTGGAGGAGGTTACAGAGACAGGGAGGGGTGTAGTTGCTGGAGGAGGTTACAGAGATAGGGAGGGTTGTAGGGACTGGAGGAGCTTACAGAGACAGGGATTGTTGTCGGTGCTGGAGGAGGTTACAGAGATAGGGAGTGTTGTAGGTGCTGGAGGTGGTTATAGAGATAGGGAGAGTTGTAAGGGCTGGAGGAGGTTACAGAGATAGGGAGAGTTGTCGGGCCTGTAGGAGGTTACAGAGATAGGGAGGGTTGTAGGGACTGGAGGAGGTTACAGAGATAGGGAGGGGTGTAGGGACTGGAGGAGGTTACAGAGATAGGGAGGGTTGTAGGGTCTGGCGGAGGTGACAGAGATCGGGAGGGGTGTAGGGGCTGAAGGAGGTTACAGAGATAGGCAGGGGTGTAGGGACTGGAGGAGGTTACAGAGATAGGGAGGGTTGTAGGGTCTGGCGGAGGTGACAGAGATCGGGAGGGGTGTAGGGGCTGAAGGAGGTTACAGAGATAGGCAGGGGTGTAGGGACTGGAGGAGGTTACAGAGATAGGGAGAGTTGTAGGGGCTGGAGGAGGTTACAGAGATAGGGATGGTTGTAGGGTCTGGCGGAGGTGACAGAGATAGGGAGGGTTGTAGGGACTGGAGGAGCTTACAGAGATAGGGAGGGTGTAGGTGCTGGAGGAGGTTACAGAGACAGGGAGGGTGTAGGTGCTGGAGGAGGTTACAGAGACAGGGAGGGGTGTAGGTGCTGGAGGAGGGTACAGAGATAGGGAGGGGTTTAGTTGCTGGAGGAGGTACAGAGACAGGGAGGTGTGTAGGTGCTGGAGGAGGTTACAGAGATAGGCAAGTGTGTAGGGGCTGGAGGAGGTTACAGAGGTAGGGAGAGTTGTAGGGGCTGGAGGAGGTTACAGAGATAGGGAGGGGTGTAGGTGCTGGAGAAGGTTACAGAGATAGGGAGGGTTGTAGGGACTGGAGGAGGTTACAGAGATAGGGAGGGTTGTAGGGACTGGAGGAGGTTACAGAGATATGGAGGGTTGTAGGTGCTGGAGGAGGTTACAGAGATAGGCAAGGGTGTAGGGGCTGGAGGAGGTTACAGAGATAGGGAGAGTTGTAGGGGCTGGAGGAGGTTACAGAGATAGGGAGGGGTGTAGGTGCTGGAGGAGGGTACAGAGATAGGGAGGGGTTTAGTTGCTGGAGGAGGTACAGAGACAGGGAGGGGTGTAGGTGCTGGAGGAGGTTACAGAGATAGGCAAGGGTGTAGGGGCTGGAGGAGGTTACAGAGATAGGGAGAGTTGTAGGGGCTGGAGGAGGTTACAGAGATAGGGAGGGGTGTAGGTGCTGGAGAAGGTTACAGAGATAGGGAGGGTTGTAGGGACTGGAGGAGGTTACAGAGATAGGGAGGGTTGTAGGGACTGGAGGAGGTTACAGAGATATGGAGGGTTGTAGGTGCTAGAGGAGGTTACAGAGATAGGCAAGGGTGTAGGGGCTGGAGGAGGTTACAGAGATAGGGAGAGTTGTAGGGGCTGGAGGAGGTTACAGAGATAGGGAGGTGTGTAGGTGCTGGAGGAGGTTACAGAGATAGGGAGGGTTGTAGGGACTGGAGGAGGTTACAGAGATAGGGAGGGTTGTAGGGACTGGAGGAGGTTACAGAGATAGGGAGGGTTAGGTGCTGGAGGAGGTTACAGAGGCAGGGAGGGGTGTAGGTGCTGGAGGAGGTTACAGAGACAGGGAGGGTGCAGGTGCTGGAGGAGGTTACAGAGACATGGAGGGGTGTAGGTGCTGGAGGAGGTTACAGAGATAGGGAGGGGTGTAGGTGCTGTAGGAGGTTTCAGAGATAGGGAGGGGTGTAGGGCTGGAGGAGGGTACAGAGATAGGGAGGGGTTTAGTCGCTGGAGGAGGTACAGAGATAGGGAGGGGTGTAGGTGCTGTAGGAGGTTTCAGAGATAGGGAGGGGTGTAGGGCTGGAGGAGGTTACAGAGATAGGGAGGGGTGTAGCGGCTGGAGGAGGTTACAGAGATAGGGAGGGTGTAGGGGATTGGAGGAGGTTACAGATATTGGGAGAGTTGTAGAGGCTGGCGGACGTTACAGTGATAGGGAGGGTTGTCGGGGCTGGAGGAGGTTACAGAGATAGGGAGGGTTGTAGGGGCTGGAGGAGGTTACAGAGATAAGGAGGGTTGTAGGGGCTGGAAGAGGTTACAGAGACAGGAGGGTGGAGGGGCTGGAGCAGGTTACAGAGATAGACAGGGTTATAGGGGCTGGGGGAGGTTACAGAGATTGGGAGCGGTGTAGGGACTGGAGGAGGTTACAGAGATAGGAAGGGTTGTAGGGGCTGGAGGAGGTTACAGAGATAGGGAGGGGTGTAGGGAGTGGAGGAGGTTACAGAGATAGGGAGGGGTGTAGGGAGTGGAGGAGGTTACAGAGATAGGGAGGGTTGTAGGGGCAGGAGGAAGTTACACAGATAGGGAGAGTTGTAGGGGCAGGAGGAGGTTACAGAGATAGGGAGGGTAGTAGGGGCTGAGAGAGGTTACAGAGATAGGGAGGGTTGGCGGGAGTGGAGGAGGTTACAGAGATAGGGAGGGGTGTAGGTGCTGGAGGAGGTTACAGAGATAGGGAGGGACGTAGGGGCTGGAGGAGGTTACAGAGATAGGGAGGGGTGTAGGAAGTGGAGGAGGTTACAGAGATAGGGGGGTTGTAGGGGCTGGAGGCGGTTACAGAGATAGAGAGGGTTGTAGGGGCAGGAGGAGGTTACAGAGATAGGGTGGGGTGTAGGGAGTGGAGGAGGTTACAGAGATAGGGAGGGGTGTGGGTGCTGGAGGAGTTTACAGAGATAGGGAGGGGTGTAGGTCAGTGTAGGAGGTTACAGAGATAGGGAGGGGTGTAGGGGCTGGAGGAGGTTACAGAGATAGGGAGGGGTGTATGGAGTGGAGGAGGTTACAGAGATAGGGAGTGTAGTAGGGGCACGAGGAGGTTACAGAGATAGGGAGGGTTGTAGGGGCAGGAGGAGCTTACAGAGATAGGGAGCGGTGTAGGGAGTGGAGGAGGTTACAGAGATAGGGAGGATTGTAGGGGCTGGAGGAGGTTACAGAGATAGGCAAGGGTGTAGGGAATGGAGGAGGTTACAAAGATAGGGAGAGTTGTAGGGGCTGGAGGAGGTTACAGAGATAGGGAGGGTTGTAGGTGCTGGAGGAGTTTACAGAGATAGGGAGGGTTGTAGGGACTGGAGGAAGTTACACAGATAGGGAGGGTGGTAGGGTCTGGCGGAGGTGACAGAGATAGGGAGGGGTGTAGGGGCTGGAGGAGGTTACAGAGATAGGCAGGGGTGTAGGGGCTGGGGGAGGTTCCAGAGATTGGGAGGGGTGTAGGGACTGGAGGAGGTTACAGAGATAGGGAGGGTTGTAGGGGCTGGAGGAGGTTACAGAGACAGGAGGGTGTAGGGGCTGGAGGAGGTTACAGAGATAGGGAAGGTTATAGGGGCTGGGGGAGGTTACAGAGATAGGGAGTGTTGTAGGGGCGGGAGGAGGTTACAGAGATAGTGAGGGGTGTAGGGGCTGGAGGAGGTTACAGAGATTGGGAGGGTGTAGGGGCTGTAGGAGGTTACTGAGATAGGGAGTGTTGTAGGGACTGGAGGAGGTTACAGAGACAGGGAGGGGTGTAGCGGCTGGAGGAGGTTACAGAGATTGGGAGGGATGTAGGGACTGGAGGAGGTTACAGAGATAGGGAGGGTGTAGGGGCTGGAGGAGGTTACAGAGATAGGGAGGGTGTAGGGGCTGTAGGAGGTTACAGAGATAGGGAGGATTGTAGGGGCTGGAGGAGGTTACAGAGACAGGAGGGTGTAGGGGCTGGAGGAGGTTACAGAGATAGGGAGGGTTATAGGGGCTGGGGGAGGTTACAGAGATTGGGAGGGGTGTAGGGACTGGAGGAGGATACAGAGATAGGGAGGGGTGTAGGGGCTGGAGGAGGTTACAGAGATAGGGAGGGTTATAGGGGCTGGGGGAGGTTACAGAGATTGGGAGGGGTGTAGGGACTGGAGGAGGTTACAGATATAGGGAGGGGTGTAAGGGCTGGAGGAGGTTACAGAGATAGGGAGGGTTATAGGGGCTGGGGGAGGTTACAGAGATTGGGAGGGGTGTAGGGACTGGAGGAGGTTACAGAGATTGGGAGGGTGTAGGGGCTGGAGGAGGTTACTGAGATAGGGAGGGTTGTCGGGGCTGGAGGACGTTACAGAGATAGGGAGGGGCTGGAGGAGGTTACAGAGATAGGGTGGGTTGTCGGGGCTGGAGGAGGTTACAGAGATGGGGAGGGTGTAGGGGCTGGAGGAGGTGCAGAGACAGGGAGGGGCTGGAGGAGGTTACAGAGACAGGGAGGGGCTGGAGGAGGTACAGAAACAGGGAGGGTTATAGGGGCTGGAGGCGGAACAGAGACAGGGAGGGTTGTCGGGGCTGGAGGACATTACAGAGATAGGGAGGGGCTGGAGGAGGTTACAGAGATAGGGAGGGTTGTCGGGGCTGGAGGAGATTACGAGATAGGGAGGGTGTCGGGGCTGGAGGAGGTTACAGAGACAGGGAGGGGTGTAGGGGCTGGAGGAGGTACAGAGATAGGGAGGGTGTCGGGGCTGGAGGAGGTTACAGAGATAGGGAGGGTGTCGAGGCTGGAGGAGGTACAGAGACAGGAGGGTGTAGGGGCTGGAGGAGGTACAGAGACAGGGCGGACGGTCGGCACAGGAGAGATGTACCTCTCACACCTCTGCACCCACCGTTTCTCACACCTGCTAATCGGCCTGTTTTTCTGCCCTGTTTTCTCTAGATTAGAATGGGACTGGGAGATACTTCGCTGACTATGCGCCTTGTTACCTCACAACCATGTCCGTGAGAAAGCTACTGTGCTGTTCTGGGACCTCTAGAGTAAGTAAACCCTCCCCCCCTCCTCCCACTTTCACCTCAGCAAACATATTCAGGCATTGGAGGCAGTCCAGAGGAGGTTCACTCGGTCGATCCCGGGTAGGGAGGGAGTTTCTCATGAGGGGAGGTTTGAGTAGGCCGGAGCCTGTACATTGGAGGGAATCCAGAGAAGATTCACTCGGTCGATCCCGGGTAGGGAGGGAGTTCCTCATGAGGGGAGGTTTGAGTAGGCCGGGGCCTGTACATTGGAGGGAGTCCAGAGGAGGTTCACTCGGTTGACCCCGGGTAGGGAGGGAGTTTCTCATGAGGGGAGGTTTGAGTAGGCCGGGGCCTGTACATTGGAGGGAGTCCAGAGGAGGTTCACTCGGTTGACCCCGGGTAGGGAGGGAGTTTCTCATGAGGGGAGGTTTGAGTAGGCCGGGGCCTGTACATTGGAGGCAGTCCAGAGTAGGTTCATGAAAGTGCATGATAAAATAGGACTGAGTCAGCACTGCTTTGTCAAGGGGAGGGCATGTCTGACAAATCTGTTATAGTCCTTTGAGCAGGTAATGAGTAAGTTAGACAAAGGAGAACCAGTGGACGTGATTTATTTAGATTTCCAGAAGGCCTTTGACAAGGTGCCGCATGAGAGACTGTTAAATAAGTTAAGAATCCCTGGTGTTCAGGGTAAAATCCTGGCATGGATAGAGGATTGGCTGACTGGCAGAAGGCAGAGAGTGGGGATAAAGGGGTCTTTTTCAGGGTGGCAGCCGGTGACTAGTGGTGTGCCTCAGGGGTCTCTGCTGGGACCATAGCTTTTCACAATATACATTAATGATCTGGAAGAAGGTACTGAAGGCTCTGTTGCTGAGTTTGCAGATGATACAAAGATCTGTAGAGGAACAGGTAGTATTGAGGAAGCGAGAGGGCTGCAGAAGGATTTGGACAAGCTAGGAGAGTGGGTAAAGAAGTGGCAGATGAAATACAATGTGGAAAGGTGTGAGGTTATGCACTTTGGAAGGAGGAATTTAGGCATCGACTATTTTCCAAATGGGGAAATGCTTCGGAAATCAGAGCACAAAGAGACTTGGGAGTCCTTGCTCACGATTCTCTTAAGGTTAATGTGTAGGTTCAGTCGGCAGTTAGGAAGGCAAATGCAATGTTAGAATTCATGTCGAGAGGTCTAGAATACAAGACCAGGGATGTACTTCGGAGGCTGTATAAGGCTCTGGTCAGACCCCATTTGGAGTATTGTGAGCAGTTTTGGGCCCCGTATCTAAGGAAGGATGTGCTGGCCTTGGAAAGGGTCCAGAGGAGGTTCACAAGAATGATCCCTGGAATGAAGAGCTTGTCGTATGAGGAACGGTTGAGGACTCTGGGTCTGTACTCGTTGGAGTTTAGAAGGATGAGGGTGGATCTTATTGAAACTTACAGGATACTGCGAGGCCCGGATAGAGTGGAGGTGGAGAGGGTATTTCCACTTGCAGGAAAAACTAGAAGCAGAGGACACCATCTCAGACTAAAGGGATGATCCGTTAAAACAGAGATGAGGAGGAATTTCTTCAGCCAGAGGGTGGTGAATCTATGGAACTCTTTGCCGTAGAAGGCTGTGGAGGCCAAATCACTGAGTGTCTTTAAGACAGAGATAGATAGGTTCTTGATTAATAAGGGGATAGGGGGTTATGGGGAGAAGGCAGGAGAACGGGGATAAGAAAATATCAGCCATGACTGAATGGTGGAGCAGACTCGATGGGCCGAGTGGCCTAATTTTGCTCCTATGTCTTAATGTGGTTCACTCGGTTGACCCTGGGTAGGGAGGGAGTTTCTCATGAGGGGAGGTTTGAGTAGGCCGGAGCCTGTACATTGGAGGGAGTCCAGAGAAGATTCACTCGGTGACCCCGGGTAGGGAGGGAGTTTCTCATGAGGGGAGGTTTGAGTGGGCCGGGGCCTGTACATTGGATGGAGTCCAGAGAAGGTTCTCTCGGTTGACCCTGGGTAGGGAGGGAGTTCCTCACGAGGGGAGGTTTGAGTGGGCCGGAGCCTGTACATTGGAGGGAGTCCAGAGAAGGTTCACTCGGTTGATCCTGGGTAGGGAGGGAGTTCCTCATGAGGGGAGGTTTGAGTGGGCCGGGGCCTGTACATTGGGAGTTTAGCAGAATGAGAGGTGACCGTATTGAGACCTATCGGATTCTCAGGGGGGCTTTGACAGGGTCGATGCTGAGAGGATGTTTCCTCCTGTGGGAGACTCGAGGACCAGAGGGCAGAGTCTCAGAGTCAGGGGGCCGCCCATTTCACACGGGGATGAGGAGGAATTTCTTCCCTCAGAGAGCAGTGAATCTGTGGAATTCGTCACCGCAGAGAGCTGTAGAGGCTGGGGTGTTAAGTATGTTCAAGGCTGAAAGAGAGAGACAGATTTATAATCAGTGCGGGGATCGAGGGTGATGGGGGCAAGGCGGGAACTGGGGAGGATGATCAGAGTGGTCGCAATCTCATTGACTGGCAGAGCAGACTCGATGGGCTGAATGGTCTACTTCGCCGCGTTACATCATCCATTAGGGGCAGCACGGTATCATTGTGGATAGCACAATTGCTTCACAGCTCCAGGGTCCCAGGTTCGATTCCCCGCTGGGTCACTGTCTGTGCGGAGTCTGCACGTCCTCCCCGTGTCTGCGTGGGTTTCCTCCGGGTGCTCCGGTTTCCTCCCACAGTCCAAAGATGTGCAGGTTAGGTGGATTGGCCGTGATAAATTGCCCTTGGTGTCCAAAATTGCCTTTAGTGTTGGGTGGGGTTACTGGGTTATGGGGATAGGATGGAGGTGTTGACCTTGGGTAGGGTGCTCTTTCCAAGAGCCGGTGCAGACTCGATGGGCCGAATGGCCTCCTTCTGCACTGTAAATTCAATGGTCAAATTCTATGATCTTACCCTCCAACACATTCTCAGCAACAGATTTGTAGATGGGGTTTAACATTTCGGGCAAATAGAAAGAGCTGGGACCATATAGCAAGGCTGCCGAGAGAGAGAGACAGAATTAACGTCTCGAGCGCATGTACCAAGGCAGGGATAGAATCGTGTAGGAGGCAGTTCCCCAGGATTTCGCAAAGAAATAGGGATGTGGGAGATTAACATTTTATTACTAACACAGCATTAAAATATCTTTAACATCACACAGGAAAATAGCTGACAATTACCCCCTTAAACAATGCTAATAATACCGTGACGCAACAACCCTTAACTGCTATCTTTACTCCCACTCAAACAACAGAACCATCTCAGCTCTCAATCCACTTTTAAATACAGTGAGCACTCAAGCAAACTTGCTTCAGAGATGTTCTTTGAGACCTGTTTTCAGAGACAGACCTGAATCCTGGCAGAACAATGCAGGAACTCCAACTGAAGTCTTCAGAAGCTATCTTCACGGTTTGACTTCCAGGAACCCATTGGACAACCTGTTAACGTGCCCATTACTCTAGCCCCTCCCAACATTTATATCAACGACATAGGTTTAAAAAAAAAGGGATGATGTCCTGAAAGCAGAATATTGGGAGTTAGGAAGGAAGTTGAGAAGCCGGACCTCAAAGGTAGTGATCTCAGGATTACTACCAGTGCCAGGTGCTAGTCAGAGTAGGAATAGCAGGATATATTGGATCAATACGTGGCTGAAGAGGTGGTGCGAGGGGGAGGGTTTGCGACTTCCTCCGGCATTGGGGCCAGTTCTGGGGGAGGTGGGACCTGTACAAACCGGATGGCTTACACCTGGGCAGGTCCAGGCCTGATGTCCGAGGGGGAATATTTGCTCGAGCGGTTGGGGAGGGCTTAAACTAAAATGGCGGGGAGATGGGAACCTACGCAGGGAGTCAGAGGCGGCGGAGGAAAGAAGGACAAAAACAAAAGACCGGAAGGGGAATAAGAAAAGTGATCGGCAGAGAAAGCAAGGGCCAGGCTCAAACAGGGCCACAGGACAAGTCATGTTACAAAGACAAGCTGAAAGGCTTTGTGCCTTAACACGTGGAGCATTCATAATCAAGCAGATGAACTAATTGTGCAAATAGATGCAAATGGGTATGATATAATCGGGATTACAGAGACATGGTTGCAAGGTGACCAGGGATGGGAACTGACTGTCTAGGGATATTAAGTATTTCGGAAGGACAGATTAAAAGGAAAAGGTGGTGGTGTGGCAATGCTGGATAAAGAGGACATTAACGCAATAAAGAGGAAGGGTATTAGTGCCGACAATGTGGAATCTTTATGGGTAGAGTTGAAAAACACCAAGGGACAAAAACCGTTAGCGAGGGTTCTATAAAGACCCCCAAACTGCAGTGGTGAGGTTGGGACTGGCATTAAACAGGAAATTAGAGACGTGTGATAAAGGGACATCTGTAATCATGGGTGATTCTAATCTGCAAAATCGCTTATTGTCACAAGTAGGCGTCAAATGAAGTTACTGTGAAAAGCCCCTAGTCGCCACATTCCGGCGCCTGTTCGGGGAGGCTGGTACGGGAATTGAGCCGTGCTGCTGACCTGCCTTGGTCTGCTTTAAAATCCAGCAATTTAGCCCTGTGCTAAACAGCCCCGAATAACATATAGATTGGGTGATTCGATTTAAAATAAAAAATAATTTACGGGATGTGGGTCGCTGGTCCGGCCAGCATTTATTACCCATCCCTAGTTGCCCTTCAGAAGGTGGTGGGTGAGCTGCCTTCTTGAACCCGCTGCAGTCCCCGACATGTAGGTACACCCATTGTGCTGTTAGGGAGGGAGTTCCACGATGTTGCCCCGGCGACGGTGAAGGAACGGCCGATATATTTCCAAGTCAGGATGGTGAGTGGCTCGGAGGGGAACCTCCAGGCGGTGGGGTTCCCAGGTATCTGCTGCTCTTGTCCTTCTAGATGGTGGTGGTCGTGGGTTTGGAAGGTGCTGTCGAAGGAGCCTCGGCGAGCGGCTGCCGTGCATCTTGTAGACGGTGCACACGGCTGCCGCGGTGCGTCGGTGGGGGGGGGGGGGGAGCGGGTGTGGAAGGTGGGGGTCAGCGTGCCGATCGAGCGAGAGCTGCTCTGTCCTGGATGGTGTCGAGCTTCTCGAGTGTTGTTGGGAGCCGCACTCATCCAGGCAACTGGAGAGGGTCCCATCACACTCCTGACTTGTGTCCTTGTAGATGGTGGACAGGCTTTGGGGGGGTCAGGAGGTGAGTTACTCTCCACAGTATTCCCAGCCTCTGACCTGCTCTGGGAGCCACAGTGTTTATGTGGCTGGGCCCAGTTTCTGGTCAATGGGAACCCCCAGGATGTTGATTGTGGGCGATTCAGCGATGGGAATGCCATTGAATAAGGGGCGGTGGTTAGATCCTCTCTTGGAGGAGATGGTCATTGCCGGGCACTTGTGTGGCACGAACGTTACTTGCCCCTTGTCAGCCCCGAGCCTGGATATTGTCCAGGTCTTGCTGCATTTGGACATGGACGGTTCATTATCTGAGGAGTGGCGAATGGTGCTGAACATGGTGCAGTCACCCGCAAACATCCCCACTTCTGACCATATGATGGAGGGAAGGTCATTGATGAGGCAGCTGAAGGTGGTTGGGGACCGGGGACACGACCCTGAGGAACTCCCGCAGTGATGTCCTGGAGCTGAGATGATTGACCTCCAACCACCACAACCACCTTCCTCTGTGCCGGTTACGACTCCAACCAGCGGAGAGTTTTCCCCCTGATTCCCACTGACTCCAGTTTAGCTCGGGCTCCTTGATGCCACACCCGGTCGAATGCTGCCTTGATGTCCAGGGCTGTCACTCTCACCTCTGGCATTCAGCTCTTTTGTCCATGTTTGAGCCAAGGCTGTAATGAGGTCAGGAGCTGAGCGACCCTGACAGAACCCACACTGAGCGTCCGAGAGCAGGGTATTGCTGAGTAAGTGCCGCTTGACAGCTCTGTTTATGTCTCCTTCCATCACTTTGCTGATGATGGAGAGCAGACTGACAGGGCGGGAATTGGCTGGGTTGGATTTGTCCTGTTTCTTGTGTACAGGACACACCTGGGCAATTTTCCACATTGCCGGGTGGATGCCAGTGTTGTCGCTGCACTGGAACAGCGTGGCTAGGGGTGCGGCAAGGTCTGGAGCACAAGTCTTCAGTACTATTGCCGGGATATTGTCAGGGCCCAGAGCCTTTGCAGTATCCTGTGCCTTCAGCCATTTCTTGAGGTCACGTGGAGTGAATCCTATTGGCTGAAGGCTGACATGTGGAGGGGTTGATGTAATGTTCTTTGATTATGCTGACGTTGAATCCTGATGTGGCAGTGTCAACAAAAAACATGAGTTTACAACAAAACTATTTATTACTAACACGACTCTGAATGACTACTATAATGTCTAAGATTAACACAGTTGGAAATAATGGTCCGACACTAATTTACACGACGATAGCACAGAGTTACTCTAATATGCAACTGCTATCAACTCCTCACTTACACCTTCTGTGGGACACAAGGTGCGCCCTGGGCAGCAGGGTAGCACAGTGGTTAGCGCTGTGCCTTCACAGCGCCAGGGTCCCAGGTTCGATTCCCGGCTTGGGTCACTGTCTGTGCGGAGTCTGCGCGCTCTCCCCGTGTGTCCGCGTGGGTTTCCTCCGGGTGCTCCGGTTTCCTCCCACAGTCCAAAGATGTGCAGGTTAGGTGGATTGGCCGTGCTAAATTGCCTTCAGTGTGCAATAAAAGGTTAGGAGGGGTTACGGGGATAGGGTGGAAGTGAGGGCTTAAGTGGGTCGGGGCAGACTCGATGGGCCGAATGGCCTCCTTTTGTATGTTCTATGTGCCCGCATACTCACACCCCCTGGTGGTCGGATGTTGGAACTATAACAGCAAAACATATAACTTATAATACACATACAGATGATGATGATCTACTAACATTATATACAGATGATTGTCTACCTATCATCACATCCTCCTTTCTTTCAAAATGATTTTGAATCATAATCATGTACATTCAAACTATTCAAATATACAGTGATTTTAGTCAGGTAAAACTGCATGCAAACGTGCCTGTTTATTGGGTCAATCGATCAGGCGATTGGTGTTCATGAGTTGAGTTTATCAGGTTGTCTTCGAACCCCGGTGGACCGTCGTAGTGCTTGAGATGAAGACGGGGTAGTCTGGTTATTATAAGGTAAGCTAACTTCCCATTCAATATTCAGCGTTCCTCCCAGCCGAGAGCTTCGGCTCAGGCGTACGAGGAGGAGGAATCCCATCGTCCAGTCTTGATTGAAGAGTAATCGGTTGATTCACCTTGGGCTTTAGCGATTGCGTCTCAATATTGAGCCTTGATCCAGGAGAACAACGAAGGAGCTGGGGATGTGCCTGCCTGATGACTTCGGCAGTCATGGGCCATTCTTTGCAGTGTCTCAGCCCTGCTGGTATCATCTGGGACCAAACTGTCCAACATGGAGCTGGAGCGGTTGTAGTTTGTGCGTTTGTCTCTGCCTCTGGGCAGTGATTGTCTTTGCATTGTGGGCTGATCAAATATTTTTTCAGGAATGCTGTGCAGCGCTGTCCGCGGCTCAGCAGTTGGGCTGGAGCTCACCCGTCGCTCAGTGGTGCGGTACGGTGCGCCAACAGCGCTTGACACGGCTCTCTGTGTGAAGCAATGGCCTTCTCGAGCAGAGTCTTCGTGATGTGGACCCCTTTTTCTGCTGGCCCCTTGGATTGAGAGACAGTGCGGACTGGAGGTGATGTGATTGAAATCCTACCTCCTAGCGAAATCTTGCCACTGCCAACTGTCAAAGCAGGGGGCCGTTGTCACTCATGGCAATGCATAGTCTGCCATGACGCCCGAAAACTTCTTTTGCGCATCGGATCAGGCTGCCAATCCTGGAACTCGGCAGTTTCATTTTCTCCGGGTAGTTCGAGGAGTAATCAATTAGCAGCATGTAATCAGTGCCAACCAGATAAAAAAGATCAACCCAATCTTCATCCATGGTTTCTTGACTAGCTCACTTTCAGTCATGGGTTTGCTTGCGTTGATGGTTCTCATATCTTCTGCAAGGTTTCATCTTTCTCTGTCTCAGCCTTTATCAATTTGGACTTGTCCGATACGCAGGGTTTCCACCGCCAGATCGACCTGTCCCTGTAATATTTCTGAGATCTCTGTCCGCTCCTCATTGTTAGTTTCCCTGATGTGGAGATGCCGGCGTTGGACTGGGCTGGGCACAGTAAGAGGCCTGACAACACCAGGTTAAAGTCCAACAGGTTTGTTTCGATGTCACTAGCTTTCGGAGCGCTGCTCCTTCCTCAGGTGAATGAAGAGGTATGTTCCAGAAACATAGATATAGACAAAGTGAAAGAGGCAAGACGATACTCTGAATGCAAGCATTTTCATGTAATTAAGTCTTTACAGATCCAGAGATGGGGTAACCCCAGGTTAAAGAGGTGTGAATTGTCTCAAGCCAGGACAGTTGGTAGGATTTCGCAGGCCAGATGGTGGGGGATGAATGTAATGCGACATGAATCCCAGGTCCCGGTTGAGGCCGCACTCATGTGCGTGGAACTTGGCTATAAGTTTCTGCTCGGCGATTCTGCGTTGTCGCGCGTCCTGAAGGCCGCCTAGGAGAACGCTTACCTCCGGAGATCAGAGGCTGAATGCCCTTGATTGCTGAAGTGTTCCCCGACTGGAAGGGAACATTCCTGCCTGGTGATTGTTGCGCGATGTCCGTTCATTCGTTGTCGCAGCGTCTGCATGGTCTCGCCAATGTACCACGCTTCGGGACATCCTTTCCTGCAGCGTATGAGGTAGACAACGTTGGCCGAGTCGCGCGAGTTTCGTGTTTTTGAGGATAGCAATAGTTATCGAATTGCTCGATTTTCTTTACGTGCCTCTTCTAGTCTTCCTCCGAAGCGAATTGAAAGGTATTGTACAAAAGAATTGCTTGGGGACCGGCTAATCTCATTAGGAGTGTTATTTTTCTCACATCCGAAGCTTCTTGGAGACCAAGAGACTGCAGGTAAAAAGTGACTGCTGCTTAAAGCACGGAAGTTCGCATCTACATTACCAGTCGTGGGCAGTTGGCTGACAGTCTTCAATGCTTCCATCTCGCTTCGACGATCCTGGCAGTATTTCGTTTTACAGCCGATTTTCTCCAAGTCTGCGATTGTTCTCGTGCATCTTCTCGCCGTACCTAACTTCCCCTAACTGTTCACGTTCGACACCCACTCCTAGGTACCATGTAATGTTCTCCGATGTTAACAAAGAACATTCAACTTTGTTCCACAACAAAACTATTTATTACTAACGCTACTCTAAATGATTACTATCATGGTGAAGATTAACACAGTTGGAAATAATGGTCTAACACTAACTTACACTCAGGTAGTACAGAGTTACTCTAATATGCCACTGCTATCAACTCCTCACTAACACCTTGTTCTGGAATACATGGGGCGTCTGGGTTACGTCCCTGCGTACTGACGCCACCTGGTGGTCAGATGCTGGAACTACAACAGTAAAAAAAATAACTTATAATACACATACAGGTGATGATGATCTATTCATATTATATACAGATGATAGTCTACCTGCCATCGCAGTGGCATAGTGGAATTGTCACAGGGCTAGTAAAACCAGAAACTAAGAAAAATGCTCTGGGGACCTAGGTTCAAGTCCCGCTACTGCAGGTGGTGATATTTCAATTCAATAAAAATCTGATATTAAAATGATGACATTGTCGATTGTCGTAAAAACCCATCTGGTTCACCAATGTCCTTCAGCGAAGGAAATCTGCCTGGTCTGGCCTACATGTGACTCCAGACCCATGGCAATGTGGTTAACTCTTAGCTCTGCCTGTTCCTTGCTGTTTATGCAGTTTGACACAAGTAGTCCTGTGTTGTAGCTTCACCAGGTCGACACCTCATTTTTGGGCCTTCCTGGGGTTGCCCCCGGCACGCTCTCCTGCACTCTTCACTGAACCAGGGTTGATCCCCTGGCTTGGCGGTAATGGTAGAGTGGGGGGGGGGGGGGGGGATAGGCCGGGCCATGAGGTTACAGGTTGTGGTTGAACACAATTCTGCTGCCGATGGCCCACAGCGCCTCCTGGCTGCCCAGTCTGGAGTTGCGAGATGTGTTCGAAGTCTATCCCATTTAGCACGGTGTTAGTGCCACACGCCACGAGGGAGGGTGCCCTCATTGTGAAGAAGGGACTTTGTCTCCACAGGGACGGTGCGGTGGCCAGCTCGGTCTGTGGCGGTACGATGAGCCACTCCTAGTGATGTACATTGAAGCCCCCCAGCCAGAGGATATTCTGCACCCTTGCCACCCTCAGTGCTTCCTCTGAGTGGTGTTCAACATGGGGGCATACTGATTCACCAGCTGATGGTGGCTGGTACGTGGTAATCAGGAGGTTTTCTTGCCCATGTTTAACCCGAAGCCCTGAGACTTCATGGGGCCCAGAGGCGATGTTGAGGTCTCCCAGGGCAACTTCCTCCCCGACTGTATACCACTGTGCCAGCTCTGCTGGGTCTGTCCTGTCCGTGAGACACGACATACCCAGGAATGGTGATAGTGGCCTGGGGCAATGTCCGTAAGGTATGATTCTGTGAGTGCGACTATGTCAGGCTATTGCTTAACTAATCTGTGAGACAGCTCCCCCAACTTTGGCACAAGCCCCCAGAGTGGTTAGCACGGTGGTCAGCACTGTTGCTTCACAGCTCCAGGGTCCCGGGTTCGATTCCCGGCTCGGGTCACTGTCTGTGCGGAGTCTGCACGTCCTCCCCGTGTGTGCGTGGGTTTCCTCCGGGTGCTCCGGTTTCCTCCCACAGTCCAAAGATGTGCGGGTTAGGTGGATTGGCCACGCTAAATTGCCCCTTAGGTGTCCAAAAAAAGGTTAGGTGGGGTTACTGGGTTACGGGGATAGGGTGGAGGTGTGGGCTTAAGTAGGGTGCTTTTTCCAAGGGCCGGTGCAGACTCGAAGGGCCGAATGGCCTCCTTCTGCACTGTAAATTCTATGATAACTATGTTGGTAAGGAGGACTTTGCAGGGTCGACAGTTGTCTTTTCCCGTGCCCGTGAGAGAGGAGTGTGCAACGAGACCTGGGTGTACTCGTACACCAGTCGCTGAAGGTAAGCGTGCAGGTACTGCAGGCGGTCAAGAAGGCTAATGGTATGTTGGCCTTCATCGCGAGAGGATTCGAGTGCCGGAGCAGGGATGTCTTGCTGCAATTGTACAGGGTCTTGGTGAGGCCACACCTGGAGTATTGTGGGCAGTTTTGGTCTCCTGATCTGAGGAAGGATGTTCTTGCTCTCGAGGGAGTGTAGCGAAAGTTTACCAGGCTGATTCCTGGGATGGCGGGACTGGCGTATGAGGAAAGATTGAATCAGTTAGGATTGTATTCGCTGGAGTTCAGAGGAATGGGTGGGAGAGAACCTCATAGAAACCTATAACATTCTGACAGGACTGGACAAGGTCGATGCAGGAAGGATGAACAAAGAACAAAGAAAATTACAGCACAGGAACAGGCCCTTCGGCCCTCCCAGCCTGCGCCGATCCAGAACCTTTATCTAAACCTGTCGCCTATTTTCCAAGGATCTACTTCCCTCTGTTCCCTGTCCGTTCATATATCTGTCTAGATGCATCTTAAGTGATGCTATCGTGCCCGCCTCTACCACCTCCGCTGGCAAAGCGTTCCAGGCACCCACCACCCTCTGCGTAAAAAACTTTCCACGCACATCTCCCTTAAACTTTCCCCCTTTCACCTTGAAATCGTGACCCCTTGTAATTGACACCCCCACTCTTGGAAAACGCTTGTTGCTATCCACCCTGTCCATACCTCTCATAATTTTGTAGACCTCAATCAGGTCCCCCCTCAACCTCCGTCTTTCCAACGAAAACAATCCTAATCTACTCTCATAGCTAGCACCCTCCATACCAGGCAACATCCTGGTGAACCTCCTCTGCACCCTCTCTAAAGCATCCACATCCTTCTGGTAATGTGGCGACCAGAACTGCACGCAGTATTCCAAATGTGGCCTAACCAAAGTCCTATACAACTGTAACATGACCTGCCGACTCTTGTACTCAATACCCTGTCCGATGAAGGCAAGCGTGCTGTATGCCTTCTTGACCACTCTATCCACCTGCGTTGCCACCTTCAGGGTACAATGGACCTGAACTCCCAGATCTCTCTGTACATCAATTTTCCCCAGGAATCTTCCATTGACCGTATAGTCGGCTCTTGAATTAGATCTTCCAAAATGCATCACCTCGCATTTGCCTGGATTGAACTCCATCTGCCATTTCTCTGCCCAACTCTCCAATCTATCTATATTTTGCTGTATTCTCTGACGGTCCTCCTCGCTATCTGCAACTCCACCAATCTTCGTATCATCTGCAAACTTGCTAATCAGACCACCTATACCTTCGTCCAGATCATTTATGTAAATCACCGCCCAGATCATTTATGTGTATCACATGTTCCCAATGGTGCGTGTGTCCAGAACCAGGAGTCCACAGTCTGAGGATACAGGGTAGACCATTTAGGACAGAGATGAGGAGAAATGTCTTCACCCAGAGAGAGGTCGGTTGTGGAATTCGTTACCACAGGAAGTGATTGAGGCCACATTGTTCCGCTGACAGTGTACCACCATCCGGAGGTATCCTGGCGGAGTGGGGTGGCTACAATGGGAACTCCCATTGGCCAGGGGGGGGGGGAATTGGAGAACCCTGCTGCCAGTAATGGCATGCCACCGAGGAACACTCAGCTTGGGGGGGGGGGGGGCAGAGAATTCACCCCAATGTCTCCAATGGATGACTCCACAGGGAATCCTCTTCCTTTAAACAAGAGCCCAAACTTTTACGGCGCTTTAATTACACCTCCGGCTCCTAAAAAGACGAACAGTCTTGCAAACCAGTCATTTGGGGGAAAAAAACGTGACTTCAGCAGTCAAACACACTTACCCTGGCTTTTAACCCTCACTGCACCAAATACCTGCATTACAGGATGTCGTCACAGCACATAGCAATGGCAGCCAGAAGGAGCGCAAGCCACCTCTGTAATGTAAAGAACTTTGGAGAGACTGTTGACATGAGGGTCAGCGTGGCCAGTTAGGGGGAAAGCATTTTGCTGATGTAGGGGGGTCAAATGGGCAGGAAAGTGGCGGTTGGAATTTAACCCTGGAAAGTGTGAGGTGGGACACTTTGGAAGGAGCAATGTGACGAGGAAGTATCCAATGAATGGCCTGACACCAGGAAGCTCCGAGGGTCAAAGGGACCTTGGCCTGTTTGTCTATAGATCTCTGAATGTAGAAGAGCAGGTTAATAGGAGGTGAAAATGACATATGGGACACTTGTCTTTATCAATCAGGGCATAGATTACAACAGCAGGGAGGTCATGTTGGAGATGTATAGAACGTTGGTGAGGTCACAGCTGGAGCACTGTGTGTTATTCTGGTCACCACATTATAGGAAGGATGTGATTGTACTGGAGGGGGTACAGAGATTCACCAGGATGTTGCCTGGGATGGGAGCGTTGAGGTATGAAGAGAGGCTGGATAGGCTTGGGTTGTTTACGCTGGAGCAGAGGGCCGACCTGATCGAGGTGCACAGGATTATGGAATCATAGAATTTACAGTGCAGAAGGAGGCCATTCGGCCCACCGAGTCTGCACCGGCTCTTGGAAAGAGCTCCCTACCCAAGCCCACACCACCCCATCCCCATAACCCAGTCGCCCCACTCAACCAACACTAAGGGCAACTTTGGACACTAAGGGCAATTTAGCGCGGCCAATCCACCCAACCTGCGCATCTTTGGACTGCAGGGGGGGGGGGGGACCGGAGCACCCGGAGGAAACCCACGCACACACGGGGAGAACGTGCAGACTCCACACAGACAGTGACCCAAGCCGGGAATCGAACCTGGGACCCTGGAGCTGTGAAGCAATTGTGCTAACCACTGTGCCACCGTGCTGCCCAATTTTATGAGGGACGTGGACAGGGAGGCTAGGGAGCAGACGTTCCCCTTAGTTGAAGGGTCGGTGACGAGGGGGACACAAGTTCAAGGTCAGGGGCAGGAGGTTTAGGAGGGATTCTAGGGAAAAACCTTTTTTCCCCAGAGGGTGGTGAGGGTCTGGAACGCACTGCCTGGGAGGGGGGGGGGGGTAGAGGTGGGTTGCCTCACATCCTTTAGAAAGTACCTGGGTGAGCACGCGGCACGTCACAACATTCAAGGCTCCGGGCCTAGGGATGGCAAATGGGGTTAGGTTCGGAGGTCAGGTGTTTTCCCTGTGCTGGTGCAGAGTCGATGGACTGAATGGCCTCTTCTGCACTGTATTACTCTGCGATTCTGCGATTCTATAATGTAACTCCACCATTTAAACAGGGGAGGAGAGGGCAATTAGGGATTCATAGACCAGTCAGCTGACGTCAGGAGTGGGGAAATGCATTATCAAAGACTTAATAGCCGAGCACTTGGAAAACAATTGCAGGGTCGGACAGAGTGTGGGTTTATGAAGAGGAAATCATGTTTGACAAATCTACTGGAATTCTTCGAGCATGTAACGAGTAGAGTAGATGAGGGGGAGCCAGTGGATGTGATATATTTAGACTTTCAGAAGGATTTTGACAAAGTCCCACATAAGAGATTAGTGTGTACGATTAAAGCGCATGGGATTGCGGGGGGGGGGGGGGGTGGTGGCAGTGTATCAAGATGGATAGAAAACAGGTTGGCAGACAGCAAACAAAGAGTAAGAATTAACGGGTCTTTTTCCATACTAGACAGTGACGAGTGGGGTACCGCAGGGATCGGTGCTGGGACCCCAGCTATTCGCAATATTGATCAATGATTTGGATGAGGGATCCAAGTATCATATCTCCAAATTTGCCGATGACACCAAGTTGGGTGGGAGGGTGAGCTGTGAGGAGGATGCAGTGTGATTTGGACAAGTTGGGCGAGTGGGCAAATGAATGGCCGATGCAGTTTAATGTGGATAAATGTGAAGTTATCCACTTTGGAAGCAAAAACAGGAAGGCAGATAATTATCTGGGGATCAAAAAGTGGGGAGACCTGGGTATCCTCGTACACCAGTCACTGAAAGTAAGCGTGCAGGTACAGCAGGCGGTAAAGAAGGCTAATGGTATCTCGGCCTTCATAGCGAGAGGGTTCGAGTACAGGAGCAGGGATGTCTTGCTGCAATTGTACAGGGTCTTGGTGAGGCCACACCTGGAGTATGGTGGGCAGTTTTGGTCTCCTTCTCTGAGGAAGGATGTTCTTGCTATGGAGAGAGTGCAGCGAAGGTTCACCAGGCTGATTCCTGGGATGGCGGGACTGACGTATGAGGAGAGATTGAATGGGATAGGGATTGTGTACGCTGGGGCTCAGAAGAATAGGGTGGGTCGATGTCATAGAAACCGATAAAATTCTAACAGGATTGGACAGGGTAGATGCAGGAAGGATGTTCCCGATGGTGGGGGTGTCCGGAACCAGGGGTCACGCTGTTGGCACTTCAGTAATGGGTCCTTCCCGATATTCTCTGGGGCCTCCGGGTGGCTCCGCCTCCACCTGGAGGAATAGCCTACGGCCGGTTTGACTTGTAGTTTCAAAAATCGGGAAGCAGGCGCTGGAGTGGCTGACAGAGAGAGAGAGAGAGATGGGGTGCGGAAGGAGCCCAACGTCGCCATGGTTTGCTGACGAGGCACCGGTGGCGCACATTAACGGTTACTGAACCACTCTGGGTGCAACGCCAATTCTGCGGCTGTAGAAGACCAGCGATTCAGTGTCTGTTCTGGTGGTGATATCTCACCTGTAGTCAGTGTCTATTTTATTGGTGATATCTCACCTGTAGCCAGTGTCTATTTTATTGGTGATATCTCACCTGTAGTCAGTGCCTGTTCTATTGATGATATCTCACCTGTAGTCAGTGTCTGTTCTGATGGTGATATTTCACCTGTAGTCAGTGTCTGTTCTGATGGTGATATCTCACCTGTAGTCAGTGCCTGTTCTATTGATGATATCTCATCTGTAGTCAGTGTCTGTTCTGATGGTGATTTCTCACCTGTAGTCAGTGTCTGTTCTATTGATGATATCTCACCTGTAGCCAGTGTCTATTTTATTGGTGATATCTCACCTGTAGTCAGTGCCTGTTCTATTGATGATATCTCACCTGTAGTCAGTGTCTGTTCTGATGGTGATATTTCACCTGTAGTCAGTGTCTGTTCTGATGGTGATATCTCACCTGTAGTCAGTGTCTATTTTATTGGTGATATCTCACCTGTAGTCAGTGTCTGTTCTGATGGTGATATCTCACCTGTAGTCAGTGTCTATTTTATTGGTGATATCTCACCTGAAGTCAGTGTCTGTTCTATTGATGATATCTCACCTGTAGCCAGTGTCTGTTCTATTGATGATATCTCACCTGTAGTCAGTATCGGTTCTGATGGTGATATCTCACCTGTAGTCAGTGTCTGTTCTATTGCTGAGATCTCACCTGGAGACAGTGTCTATTTTACTGGTGATATCTCACCTGTAGTCAGTGTCTGTTCTATTGATGATATCTCACCTGTAGCCAGTGTCTGTTCTATTGATGATATCTCACCTGTAGTCAGTATCGGTTCTGATGGTGATATCTCACCTGTAGTCAGTGTCTGTTCTGATGGTGATATCTCACCTGTAGTCAGTGTCTGTTCTGATGGTGATATCTCACCTGTAGTCAGTGTCTGTTCAATTGGTGATTTCTCACCTGTAGTCAGTATCGGTTCTGATGGTGATATCTCACTTGTAGTTAGTGTCTGTTCTGATGGTGATATCTCACCTGTAATCAGTGTCTGTTCTGATGGTGATATCTCACCTGTAGTCAGTGTCTGTTCTGGTGGTGATTTCTCACCTGTAGCCAGTGTCTGTTCTGATGGTGATATCTCACCTGTAGTCAGTGTCTGTTCTATTGATGATATCTCACCTGTAGTCAGTGTCTGTTCTATTGATGATATCTCATCTGTAGCCAGTGTCTGTTCTGATGGTGATATCTCACCTGTAGTCAGTGTCTGTTCTGATGGTGATATCTCACCTGTAGTCAGTGTCTGTTCTGATGGTGATTTCTCACCTGTAGCCAGTGTCTGTTCTGGTGGTGATTTCTCACCTGTAGCCAGTGTCTGTTCTATTGATGATATCTCATCTGGAGCCAGTGTCTATTCTATTGGTGATTTCTCACCTGTAGTCAGTATCGGTTCTGATGGTGATATCTCACCTGTAGTCAGTGTCTGTTCTGATGGTGATATCTCACCTGTAGTCAGTGTCTGTTCTGATGGTGATATCTCACCTGTAGTCAGTGTCGGTTCTGGTGGTGATTTCTCACCTGTAGCCAGTGTCTGTTCTGATGGTGATATCTCACCTGTAGTCAGTGTCTGTTCTATTGATGATATCTCACCTGTAGTTAGTGTCTGTTCTATTGATGATATCTCATCTGTAGCCAGTGTCTGTTCTGATGGTGATATCTCACCTGTAGTCAGTGTCTGTTCTGATGGTGATATCTCACCTGTAGTCAGTGTCTGTTCTGATGGTGATATCTCACCTGTAGTCAGTGTCTGTTCTGGTGGTGATTTCTCACCTGTAGCCAGTGTCTGTTCTATTGATGATATCTCATCTGTAGCCAGTGCCTATTCTATTGGTGATTTCTCACCTGTAGTCAGTGTCTGTTCTGGTGGTAATATCTCTCCTGTAGTCAGTGTCGGTTCTGATGGTGATATCTCACCTGTAGTCAGTGTCTGTTCTGATGGTGATATCTCACCTGTAGTCAGTGTCTGTTCTGATGGTGATATCTCACCTGTAGTCAGTGTCTGTTCTGGTGGTGATTTCTCACCTGTAGCCAGTGTCTGTTCTGATGGTGATATCTCACCGGTAGTCAGTGTCTGTTCTATTGATGATATCTCACCTGTAGTCAGTGTCTGTTCTATTGATGATATCTCACCTGTAGTCAGTGTCTGTTCTGATGGTGATATCTCATCTGTCGTCAGTGTCTGTTCTGATGATGATATCTCACCTGTAGTCAGTGTCTGTTCTGGTGGTGATTTCTCACCTGTAGCCAGTGTCTGTTCTGATGGTGATATCTCACCTGTAGTCAGTGTCTGTTCTATTGATGATATCTCACCTGTAGCCAGTGTCTGTTCTATTGATGATATCTCACCTGTAGTCAGTATCGGTTCTGATGGTGATATCTCACCTGTAGTCAGTGTCTGTTCTGATGGTGATATCTCACCTGTAGTCAGTGTCTGTTCTGATGGTGATATCTCACCTGTAGTCAGTGTCTGTTCTATTGGTGATTTCTCACCTGTAGTCAGTATCGGTTCTGATGGTGATATCTCACTTGTAGTTAGTGTCTGTTCTGATGGTGATATCTCACCTGTAATCAGTGTCTGTTCTGATGGTGATATCTCACCTGTAGTCAGTGTCTGTTCTGGTGGTGATTTCTCACCTGTAGCCAGTGTCTGTTCTGATGGTGATATCTCACCTGTAGTCAGTGTCTGTTCTATTGATGATATCTCACCTGTAGTCAGTGTCTGTTCTATTGATGATATCTCATCTGTAGCCAGTGTCTGTTCTGATGGTGATATCTCACCTGTAGTCAGTGTCTGTTCTGATGGTGATATCTCACCTGTAGTCAGTGTCTGTTCTGATGGTGATTTCTCACCTGTAGCCAGTGTCTGTTCTGGTGGTGATTTCTCACCTGTAGCCAGTGTCTGTTCTATTGATGATATCTCATCTGGAGCCAGTGTCTATTCTATTGGTGATTTCTCACCTGTAGTCAGTATCGGTTCTGATGGTGATATCTCACCTGTATTCAGTGTCTGTTCTGATGGTGATATCTCACCTGTAGTCAGTGTCTGTTCTGATGGTGATATCTCACCTGTAGTCAGTGTCTGTTCTGGTGGTGATTTCTCACCTGTAGCCAGTGTCTGTTCTGATGGTGATATCTCACCTGTAGTCAGTGTCTGTTCTATTGATGATATCTCACCTGTAGTTAGTGTCTGTTCTATTGATGATATCTCATCTGTAGCCAGTGTCTGTTCTGATGGTGATATCTCACCTGTAGTAAGTGTCTGTTCTGATGGTGATATCTCACCTGTAGTCAGTGTCTGTTCTGATGGTGATATCTCACCTGTAGTCAGTGTCTGTTCTGGTGGTGATTTCTCACCTGTAGCCAGTGTCTGTTCTATTGATGATATCTCATCTGTAGCCAGTGTCTGTTCTGGTGGTGATTTCTCACCTGTAGCCAGTGTCTGTTCTGATGGTGATATCTCACCGGTAGTCAGTGTCTGTTCTATTGATGATATCTCACCTGTAGTCAGTGTCTGTTCTATTGATGATATCTCACCTGTAGTCAGTGTCTGTTCTGATGGTGATATCTCATCTGTCGTCAGTGTCTGTTCTGATGATGATATCTCACCTGTAGTCAGTGTCTGTTCTGGTGGTGATTTCTCACCTGTAGCCAGTGTCTGTTCTGATGGTGATATCTCACCTGTAGTCAGTGTCTGTTCTATTGATGATATCTCACCTGTAGCCAGTGTCTGTTCTATTGATGATATCTCACCTGTAGTCAGTATCGGTTCTGATGGTGATATCTCACCTGCAGTCAGTGTCTGTTCTGATGGTGATATCTCACCTTTAGTCAGTGTCTGTTCTGATGGTGATATCTCACCTGTAGTCAGTGTCTGTTCTATTGGTGATTTCTCACCTGTAGTCAGTATCGGTTCTGATGGTGATATCTCACCTGTAGTCAGTGTCTGTTCCAATGGTGATATCTCACCTGTAGTCAGTGTCTGTTCTGATGGTGATATCTCACCTGTAGTCAGTGTCTGTTCTGGTGGTGATTTCTCACCTGTAGCCAGTGTCTGTTCTGATGGTGATATCTCACCTGTAGTCAGTGTCTGTTCTGATGGTGATATCTCACCTGTAGTAAGTGTCTGTTCTGATGGTGATATCTCACCTGTAGTCAGTGTCTGTTCTGGTGGTGATTTCTCACCTGTAGCCAGTGTCTGTTCTATTGATGATATCTCATCTGTAGCCAGTGTCTATTCTCTTGGTGATTTCTCACCTGTAGTCAGTGTCTGTTCTATTGATGATATCTCATCTGTATCCAGTGTCTATTCTATTGGTGATTTCTCACCTGTAGTCAGTGTCTGTTCTGGTGGTAATATCTCACCTGTAGTCAGTGTCTGTTCTGAAGGTGATATCTCACCTGTAGTCAGTGTCTGTTCTATTGGTGATTTCTCACCTGTAGTCAGTGTCTGTTCTGATGGTGATATCTCACCTGTAGTCAGTGTCTGTTCTGGTGGTGATTTCTCACCTGTAGCCAGTGTCTGTTCTGATGGTGATATCTCACCTGTAGTCAGTGTCTGTTTATTGGTGATTTCTCACCTGTAGTCAGTATCGGTTCTGATGGTGATATCTCACCTGTAGTCAGTATCTGTTCTATTGGTGATATCTCATCTGTAGTCAGTGTCTGTTCTATTGATGATATCTCATCTGTATCCAGTGTCTATTCTATTGGTGATTTCTCACCTGTAGTCAGTGTCTGGTCTGGTGGTAATATCTCACCTGTAGTCAGTGTCTGTTCTGAAGGTGATATCTCACCTGTAGTCAGTGTCTGTTCTATTGGTGATTTCTCACCTGTAGTCAGTATCGGTTCTGATGGTGATATCTCACCTGTAGTCAGTGTCTGTTCTGATGGTGATATCTCACCTGTAGTCAGTGTCTGTTCTGATGGTGATATCTCACCTGTAGTCAGTGTCTGTTCTGGTGGTGATTTCTCACCTGTAGCCAGTGTCTGTTCTGATGGTGATATCTCACCTGTAGTCAGTGTCTGTTCTATTGATGATATCTCACCTGTAGTCAGTGTCTGTTCTATTGATGATATCTCATCTGTAGCAAGTGTCTGTTCTGATGGTGATATCTCACCTGTAGTCAGTGTCTGTTCTGATGGTGATATCTCACCTGTAGTAAGTGTCTGTTCTGATGGTGATATCTCACCTGTAGTCAGTGTCTGTTCTGGTGGTGATTTCTCACCTGTAGCCAGTGTCTGTTCTTTTGATGATATCTCATCTGTAGCCAGTGTCTATTCTATTGGTGATTTCTCACCTGTAGTCAGTGTCTGTTCTGGTGGTAATATCTCACCTGTAGTCAGTGTCGGTTCTGATGGTGATATCTCACCTGTAGTCAGTGTCTGTTCTGATGGTGATATCTCACCTGTAGTCAGTGTCTATTTTATTGGTGATATCTCACCTGTAGTCAGTGTCTGTTCTGATGGTGATATCTCACCTGTAGTCAGTGTCTATTTTATTGGTGATATCTCACCTGTAGTCAGTGTCTGTTCTATTGATGATATCTCACCTGTAGCCAGTGTCTGTTCTATTGATGATATCTCACCTGTAGTCAGTATCGGTTCTGATGGTGATATCTCACCTGTAGTCAGTGTCTGTTCTATTGCTGAGATCTCACCTGGAGACAGTGTCTATTTTACTGGTGATATCTCACCTGTAGTCAGTGTCTGTTCTGATGGTGATATCTCACCTGTAGTCAGTGTCTGTTCTGATGGTGATATCTCACCTGTAGTCAGTGTCTGTTCTGGTGGTGATTTCTCACCTGTAGCCAGTGTCTGTTCTGATGGTGATATCTCACCTGTAGTCAGTGTCTGTTCTATTGATGATATCTCACCTGTAGTCAGTGTCTGTTCTATTGATGATATCTCATCTGTAGCCAGTGTCTATTCTATTGGTGATTTCTCACCTGTAGTCAGTGTCTGTTCTGGTGGTAATATCTCACCTGCAGTCAGTGTAGGTTCTGATGGTGATATCTCACCTGTAGTCAGTGTCTGTTCTGATGGTGATATCTCACCTGCAGTCAGTGTCTGTTCTGATGGTGATATCTCACCTGTAGTCAGTGTCTGTTTATTGTTGATTTCTCACCTGTAGTCAGTATTGGTTCTGATGGTGATATCTCACCTGCAGTCAGTATCTGTTCTATTGGTGATACCTCACCTGTAGTCAGTGTCTGTTCTATTGATGATATCTCATCTGTAGCCAGTGTCTATTCTATTGGTGATTTCTCACCTGTAGTCAGTGTCTGTTCTGGTGGTAATATCTCACCTGCAGTCAGTGTCGGTTCTGATGGTGATATCTCACCTGTAGTCAGTGTCTGTTCTGATGGTGATATCTCACCTGTAGTCAGTGTCTGTTCTGATGGTGATATCTCACCTGTAGTCAGTGTCTGTTCTGTTGGAGATATCTCACCTGTAGTTAGTGCCTGTTCTCATGGTGATATCTCACCTGTAGTCAGTGTCTGTTCTATTGGTGATTTCTCACCTGTAGCCAGTGTCTGTTCTGATGGTGATATCTCACCTGTAGTCAGTGTCTGTTCTATTGATGATATCTCACCTGTAGCCAGTGTCTGTTCTATTGGTGATATCTCACCTGTAGTCAGTGTCTGTTCTATTGGTGATATCTCACCTGTAGTCAGTGTCTGTTCTATTGGTGATATCTCACCTGTAGTCAGTGTCTGTTCTGGTGGTGATATCTCACCTGTAGTCAGTGTCTGTTCTATTGGTGATATCTCACCTGTAGTCAGTATCGGTTCTGATGGCGATATCTCACCTGTAGTCAGTATCTGTTCTATTGGTGATATCTCACCTGTAGTCAGTGTCTGTACTATTGGTGATATCTCACCTGTAGTCAGTGTCTGTTCTGGTGGTGATATCTCACCTGTAGCCAGTGTCTGTTCTGGTGATGATATCTCACCTGTAGTCAGTGCCTGTTCTATTGATGATATCTCATCTGTAGTCAGTGTCTGTTCTATAGGTGATATCTCACCTGTAGTCAGTGTCTGTTCTGGTGGTGATATCTCACCTGTAGCCAGTGTCTGTTCTGGTGATGATATCTCACCTGTAGTCAGTGTCTGTTCTATTGATGATATCTCATCTGTAGTCAGTGTCTGTTCTATTGGTGATATCTCACCTGTAGTCAGTGTCTGTTCTGATGGTGATATCTCAGCTGTAGTCAGTGTCTGTTCTATTGGTGATATCTCACCTGGAGTCAGTGTCGGTTCTGATGGTGATATCTCACCTGTAGTCAGTGTCTGTTCTGATGGTGATATCTCCCCTGTAGTCAGTGTCTGTTCAGGTGGTGATTCCTCACCTGTAGCCAGTGTCTGTTCTGATGGTGATATCTCACCTGTAGTCAGTGTCTGTTCTGTTGATGATATGTCACCTGTAGTCAGTGTCTGTTCTGGTGATGATATCTCACCTGTAGTCAGTGTCTGTTCTATTGATGATATCTCACCTGTAGTCAGTGTCTGTTCTGGTGATGATATCTCACCTGTAGTCAGTGTCTGTTCTATTGATGAAATCTCACCTGTAGTCAGTTTCTGTTCTCTCGGTGATATCTGACCTGTAGTCCGTGTCTGTTCTATTGATGATATCTCACCTGTAGTCAGTGTCTGTTCTATTGATGATATCTCACCTGTAGCCAGTGTCTGTTCTGATGGTGATATCTCACCTGTAGTCAGTGTCTGTTTATTGGTGATTTCTCACCTGTAGTCAGTATCGGTTCTGATGGTGATATCTCACCTGTAGTCAGTATCTGTTCTATTGGTGATATCTCGCCTGTAGTCAGTGTCTGTTCTATTGGTGATTTCTCACATGTAGTCGATGTCGGTTCTGATGGTGATATCTCACCTGTAGTCAGTGTCTGTACTATTGATGATATCTCACCTGTAGTCAGTGTCTGTTCTATTGGTGATATCTCACCTGTAGTCAGTGTCTGTTCTGGTGATGATATCTCACCTGTAGTCCGTGTCTGTTCTACTGGTGATATCTCACCTGTAGACAATGTCTGTTCTGGTGATAACTCACCTGTAGTCAGTGTCTGTTCTGGTGGTGATATCTCACCTGTGGCCAGTGTCTGTTCTATTGATGATATCGCACCTGTTGTCAGTGTCTGTTCTATTGGAGATATCTCCCCTGTAGTCAGTGTCTGTTCTGGTGATGATATCTCACCTGTAGTCAGTGTCTGTTCTATTGGTGATATCTCACCTTAAGCCAGTGCCTGTTCTGGTGATGATATCTCACCTGTAGTCAGTGTCTGTTCTATTGGTGATATCTCACCTGTAGTCAGTATCGGTTCTGATGGCGAAATCTCACCTGTAGTCAGTATCTGTTCTATTGGTGATATCTCGCCTGTACTCAGTGTCTGTTTATTGGAGATTTCTCACCTGTAGTCAGTATCGGTTCTGATGGCGATATCTCACCTGTAGTCAGTATCTGTTCTATTGGTGATTTCTCACCTGTAGTCAGTGTCGGTTCTGATGGTGATATCTCACCTGTAGTCAGTGTCTGTTCTGGTGATGATATCTCACCTGTAGTCCGTGTCTGTTCTATTGGTGATATCTCACCTGTAGGCAGTGTCTGTTCTATTGGTGATATCTCACCTGTAGTCAGTGTCTGTTCTGGTGATGATATCTCACCTGTAGTCCGTGTCTGTTCTATTGGTGATATCTCACCTGTAGTCAATGTCTGTTCTGGTGATATCTCACCTGTAGTCAGTGTCTGTTTTGGTGGTGATATCTCACCTGTAGTCAGTGTCTGTTCTATTGATGATATCTCATCTGTAGTCAGTGTCTGTTCTATTGGTGATATCTCACCTGTAGTCAGTGTCTGTTCTGATGGTGATATCTCACCTGTAGTCAGTGTCTGTTCTATTGGTGATATCTCACCTGGAGTCAGTGTCGGTTCTGATGGTGATATCTCACCTGTAGTCAGTGTCTGTTCTGATGGTGATATCTCACCTGTAGTCAGTGTCTGTTCAGGTGGTGATTCCTCACCTGTAGCCAGTGTCTGTTCTGATGGTGATATCTCACCTGCAGTCAGTGTCTGTTCTGTTGATGATATCTCACCTGTAGTCAGTGTCTGTTCTGGTGATGATATCGCACCTGTAGTCAGTGTCTGTTCTATTGATGATATCTCACCTGTAGTCAGTGTCTGTTCTGGTGATGATATCTCACCTGTAGTCAGTGTCAGTTCTATTGATGAAATCTCACCTGTAGTCAGTGTCTATTCTATTGGTGATATCTCACCTGTAGTCAGTTTCTGTTCTCTCGGTGATATCTGACCTGTAGTCCGTGTCTGTTCTATTGATGATATCTCACCTGTAGTCAGTGTCTGTTCTATTGATGATATCTCACCTGTAGCCAGTGTCTGTTCTGATGGTGATATCTCACCTGTAGTCAGTGTCTGTTTATTGGTGATTTCTCACCTGTAGTCAGTATCGGTTCTGATGGTGATATCTCACCTGTAGTCAGTATCTGTTCTATTGGTGATATCTCGCCTGTAGTCAGTGTCTGTTCTATTTGTGATTTCTCACATGTAGTCGATGTCGGTTCTGATGGTGATATCTCACCTGTAGTCAGTGTCTGTTCTATTGATGATATCTCACCTGTAGTCAGTGTCTGTTCTATTGGTGATATCTCACCTGTAGTCAGTGTCTGTTCTGGTGATGATATCTCACCTGTAGTCCGTGTCTGTTCTATTGGTGATATCTCACCTGTAGTCAGTGTCTGTTCTGGTGATGATATCTCACCTGTAGTCTGTGTCTGTTCTACTGGTGATATCTCACCTGTAGACAATGTCTGTTCTGGGGATATCTCACCTGTAGTCAGTGTCTGTTCTGGTGGTGATATCTCACCTGTGGTCAGTGTCTGTTCTATTGATGATATCGCACCTGTAGTCAGTGTCTGTTCTATTGGAGATATCTCACCTGTAGTCAGTGTCTGTTCTGGTGATGATATCTCACCTGTAGTCAGTGTCTGTTCTATTGGTGATATCTCACCTGTAGTCAGTGTCTGTTCTGATGGTGATATCTCACCTGTAGTCAGTGTCTGTTCTATTGATGTTATCTCATCTGTAGCCAGTGTCTGTTCTGATGGTGATATCTCACCTGTAGTCAGTGTCTGTTTATTGGTGATTTCTCACCTGTAGTCAGTATCGGTTCTGATGGCGAAATCTCACCTGTAGTCAGTATCTGTTCTATTGGTGATATCTCGCCTGTAGTCAGTGTCTGTTCTATTGATGATATCTCACCTGTAGTCAGTGTCTGTTTATTGGTGATTTCTCACCTGTAGTCAGTATCGGTTCTGATGGCGATATCTCACCTGTAGTCAGTATCTGTTCTATTGGTGATTTCTCACCTGTAGTCAGTGTCTGTTCTGGTGATGATATCTCACCTGTAGTCCGTGTCTGTTCTATTGGTGATATCTCACCTGTAGGCAGTGTCTGTTCTATTGGTGATATCTCACCTGTAGTCAGTGTCTGTTCTGGTGATGATATCTCACCTGTAGTCCGTGTCTGTTCTATTGGTGATATCTCACCTGTAGTCAATGTCTGTTCTGGTGATATCTCACCTGTAGTCAGTGTCTGTTTTGGTGGTGATATCTCACCTGTAGTCAGTGTCTGTTCTGGTGATGATATCTCACCTGTAGTCAGTGTCTGTTCTGTTGATGATATCTCACCTGTAGTCAGTGTCTGTTCTGATGGTGATATCTCACCTGTAGTCAGTGTCTGTTCTATTGATGATATCTCATTTGTAGCCAGTGTCTATTCTATTGGTGATATCTCACCTGTAGTCAGTGTCTGTTCTGGTGGTGATATCTCACCTGTAGCCAGTGTCTGTTCTGGTGATGATATCTCACCTGTAGTCAGTGTCTGTTCTATTGGTGATATCTCACCTGTAGTCAGTGTCTGTTCTATTGGTGATATCTCACCTGTAGCCAGTGTCTGTTCTGATGGTGATATCTCACCTGTAGTCAGTGTCTGTTTATTGGTGATTTCTCACCTGTAGTCAGTATCGGTTCTGATGGTGATATCTCACCTGTAGTCAGTATCTGTTCTATTGGTGATATCTCGCCTGTAGTCAGTGTCTGTTCTATTGGTGATTTCTCACATGTAGTCGATGTCGGTTCTGATGGTGATATCTCACCTGTAGTCAGTGTCTGTTCTATTGATGATATCTCACCTGTAGTCAGTGTCTGTTCTATTGGTGATATCTCACCTGTAGTCAGTGTCTGTTCTGGTGATGATATCTCACCTGTAGTCCGTGTCTGTTCTATTGGTGATATCTCACCTGTAGTCAGTGTCTGTTCTGGTGATGATATCTCACCTGTAGTCCGTGTCTGTTCTACTGGTGATATCTCACCTGTAGACAATGTCTGTTCTGGTGATATCTCACCTGTAGTCAGTGTCTGTTCTGGTGGTGATATCTCACCTGTGGTCAGTGTCTGTTCTATTGATGATATCGCACCTGTAGTCAGTGTCTGTTCTATTGGAGATATCTCACCTGTAGTCAGTGTCTGTTCTGGTGATGATATCTCACCTGTAGTCAGTGTCTGTTCTATTGGTGATATCTCACCTGTAGCCAGTGCCTGTTCTGGTGATGATATCTCACCTGTAGTCAGTGTCTGTTCTATTGGTGATATCTCACCTGTAGTCAGTGTCTGTTCTGATGGTGATATCTCACCTGTAGTCAGTGTCTGTTCTATTGATGATATCTCATCTGTAGCCAGTGTCTGTTCTGATGGTGATATCTCACCTGTAGTCAGTGTCTGTTTATTGGTGATTTCTCACCTGTAGTCAGTATCGGTTCTGATGGCGAAATCTCACCTGTAGTCAGTATCTGTTCTATTGGTGATATCTCGCCTGTAGTCAGTGTCTGTTCTATTGATGATATCTCACCTGTAGTCAGTGTCTGTTTATTTGTGATTTCTCACCTGTAGTCAGTATCGGTTCTGATGGCGATATCTCACCTGTAGTCAGTATCTGTTCTATTGGTGATTTATCACCTGTAGTCAGTATCTGTTCTATTGGTGATTTCTCACCTGTAGTCAGTGTCTGTTCTATTGGTGATATCTCACCTGTAGGCAGTGTCTGTTCTATTGGTGATATCTCACCTGTAGTCAGTTTCTGTTCTGGTGATGATATCTCACCTGTAGTCCGTGTCTGTTCTATTGGTGATATCTCACCTGTAGTCAATGTCTGTTCTGGTGATATCTCACCTGTAGTCAGTGTCTGTTTTGGTGGTGATATCTCACCTGTAGTCAGTGTCTGTTCTGGTGATGATATCTCACCTGTAGTCAGTGTCTGTTCTGATGGTGATATCTCACCTGTAGTCAGTGTCTGTTCTGATGGTGATATCTCACCTGTAGTCAGTGTCTGTTCTGGTGATGATATCTCATTTGTAGCCAGTGTCTATTCTATTGGTGATATCTCACCTGTAGTCAGTGTCTGTTCTGGTGGTGATATCTCACCTGTAGCCAGTGTCTGTTCTGGTGATGATATCTCACCTGTAGTCAGTGTCTGTTCTATTGGTGATATCTCACCTGTAGTCAGTGTCTGTTCTATTGGTGATATCTCACCTGTAGTCAGTGTCGGTTCTGATGGTGATATCTCACCTGTAGTTAGTGTCTGTTCTGACGGTGATATCTCACCTGTAGTCAGTGTCTGTTCTATTGATGATATCTCACCTGTAGTCAGTGTCTGTTCTATTGATGATATCTCATCTGTAGCCAGTGTCTGTTCTGATGGTGATATCTCACCTGTAGTCAGTGTCTGTTCTGGTGATGATATCTCACCTGTAGTCCGTGTCTGTTCTATTGGTGATATCTCGACTGTAGTCAGTGTGTGTTTATTGGTGATTTCTCATCTGTAGTCAATATCGGTTCTGATGGTGATATCTCACCTGGAGTCAGTGTCTGTTCTATTGGTGATATCTCCCCTGTAGTCAGTGTCTGTTCTGATGGTGATATCTCACCTGTAGTCTGTATCGGTTCTGATGGTGATATCTCACCTGTAGTCAGTATCTGTTCTATTGGTGATATCTCACCTGTAGTCAGTGTCTGTTCTGATGGTGATATCTCACCTGTAGTCAGTGTCTGTTCTATTGGTGATTTCTCACATGTAGTCAGTGTCTGTTCTGATGGTGATATCTCACCTGGAGTCAGTGTCGGTTCTGATGGTGATATCTCACCTGTAGTCAGTGTCTGTTCTGGTGATGATATCTCACCTGTAGTCAGTGTCTGTTCTGGTGATGATATCTCACCTGTAGTCCGTATCTGTTCTATTGGTGATATCTCACCTGTAGTCAATGTCTGTTCTGGTGATATCTCACCTGTAGTCAGTGTCTGTTCTATTGGTGATATCTCACCTGTAGTCAATGTCTGTTCTGGTGATATCTCACCTGTAGTCAGTGTCTGTTCTGGTGGTGATATCTCACCTGTAGTCAGTGTCTGTTCTATTGATGATATCTCACCTGTAGTCAGTGTCTGTTCTATTGGTGATATCTCACCTGTAGTCAGCGTCTGTTCTATTGGTGATATCTCACCTGTAGTCAGTGTCTGTTCTGGTGGTGATATCTCACCTGTAGTCAGTGTCTGTTCTGATGGTGATATCTCACCTGTAGTCAGTGTCTGTTCTGGTGGTAATATCTCACCTGTAGTCAGTATCGGTTCTGATGGTGATATCTCACCTGTAGTCAGTGTCTGTTCTATTGGTGATATCTCACCTGTAGTCAGTGTCTGTTCTGGTGGTGATATCTCACCTGTAGTCAGTGTTTGTTCTGGTGATGATATCTCACCTGTAGCCAGTGTCTGTTCTGGTGATGATATCTCACCTGTAGTCAGTGTCTATTCTATTGGTGATATCTCACCTGTAGTCAGTGTCTGTTTTAGTCGTGATAACTCGCCTGTAGCCAGTGTCTGTTCTGGTGCTGATAGCTGACCTGTAGTCAGTGTCTGTTCTAGTGGTGATATCTTGCTTGTAGCCAGTGTCTGCTCAGGTGCTAATATCGCGCCTGTAGTCAGTGTCTGTCCTAGTGGTGATATCTTGCCTGTCGTCAGTGTTTACGACGGCGTCAACACCTAGCCTCAGGGTCAGAGTTTCCAGCCCCTTATCTTTGACTGTCCAGTCCCTACGTCTGAACATTCTTCACTTTGGCCTTAACCCAAATTGATCTTTGTTTTTGAGTTACCGTTACCCAAATCCCTTTCCAAATGGAGCTGCGCTGTGATCACTACTGCTGAGATGCTCCCCCAACCCCATTCATCTCCCCACCACCTGCCAGGCATGTTGCGTTCCAGTTAATTAATCCCCGAAACGCAGAACAAAGTGATGGACAAATATCTTGTGAGCGGAGTAACGTCTAAGAGCCAGACTACTTAACCCCTCTCTGTCTTTTGCAGGATTCAACTCACCGTCCTAAACGTGACGATGGTGCGACGCCCGCCGCCCAGCCCCCTCATGATCCCCTGAGGACCAATTCGCTCATCGAAAGTTACTATTACATCCGGAAGCAGATAGCGATCAGCGAGGAGTCAAAGGATGCCAGGACGGAGGAAGAATCGACCATCGGGTCCGACGACCTGGCCGTTCCTGGCCTCGAGGGGGTGCCGGACTTGGGCGCATCGCCGGAGCCCCTGAGCGGAGAAGATGCAGCTGGACACGTGGAGCCCGACAGGGAGATGCGTGATGCCCCTTCCGCCTTATCCAAGGGGGCGTCCATCCCGTCCTCGCTGCCCTCCCCACCTCACGGGCCCACTGCCACCATGTTGGATGCGGAGAAGCAGACGGCGGCAGCCACGGGGCGAGGAGCACAACTGGCCTCCCCGCATCTACCCAAACCTACCCAGTACGGCCCCGAGACAATGGCCCGTCCCCGTCCCAGCCCAGCCACTGATGAACACGCCACGCAAGCCGGGTGGCTCCCAGGCCCCGAACCACAGGGCACCTCAGCGCGCATGCCTGCGCCCGAAGACCTCAAGGAGCGCCGCCCCTTCCGGACCGAGGCAGACAAAGAAGCCGCGGGGAGATCCCACTCGGAGGACCCGCTCTCCTTGGACGGCCCGCGGGCGGCGGATGGGGGGGCTCCCGAAATCCTTGCCTGGTTGGCGGAACAGCCGAGACCGAGCGAGGGCCCCCCGCTGCGGGCCGCCGAGGCGGCGCCGCCGCGGCCCAGGCGCCTGACCATCGGCGCCCTGCCCGAGCTGCCCGCCCGCCAGGCCCCAGCCCTTGCCAACGCCGACGGGCCGGCGCCGCCGCGGTCCAGGGGCCGGCCGACCCCCGACGAGCCTCCGGCCCCGGAAGAATCAGGCCCGGCCTCGGCCCCCGGGCGGCCCCCCGACCCGGCGGAGGACCAGAGCGCGGCCTGGGAGCAGATCCTGACCATCTACAGCCAGGACGAGGCGGCGTCCCCCCCGGCGGCCCCCCCCCTGCCGGCTGAGGACGAGATGGCCGGGCCCTGGGGGCAGGTGAAGGCGATTGTGCCCCGCCCGGACGGCACCCCCTACGAGCAGCTGCCCAGTTCGGTGGAGGGGGAATTCCCTTGGAAGCCAGGCTCCGGCGGCGGCTGGGAGGAAGGATTCTTTGGGGGCGAGCTGAGCGCCCCGGCCTCGTCCGATGAGAAGTCGGCCTGGGGCGAGATCCTGACCATCTATACCCGGGAGGAAAAGTCCGCGGGTCAGGTGCCCATGGAGTCCTCGGCGGACGAACGCTCTGTCTGGGGTCGGGTGCTGACCGTGGACAACTGGGACGAGACCCCCCCATTCGGGCGGCCCCCTGGCTCATCCTCGGCGGAGGAGAAGAGCGCCTGGCGCGAGGGCCTATTGCTGGATGGCTGGGGAGGCTCTGCGATATTTGCAGGACTCCTGCCCCTGCCCCCCGAGAAGGAAGAGAAGGAGTGGGGGGACGTGGCGGCGGGGGGCGGCCTGACGCCTGGCGGTGCCCCCCCGGGTGCGAGGGCGCAGGAGCACGAGTACGAACCCGGCCCCTGGGATGCGCATCTTCTGTACGGTCCGCGCTCGGCCCCGGAGGACTGGGCCCGGCGCCGAGACGAGGAGAACCCCGCCTGGGAAATCCGTGACGCGGACGACTGGCGGCTGGGGACCGCGCCCATCCCGGTGGCGGCCCACCTGCGGAAAGAGAAGCCGGGTGAGCGAAGGGACCCGGGCAAGAGCACCACGGCTCAGCACGGATCGCCCACACCGAACTGGCACCTCGACGAGCTCGCTGCTTCGGACAAGACCCTGCCAACGGAAATCCTGCCGCCCTCCGACCAGGCCCTGACGATAGAGGGGGTGACAGCCTCCGACGCAGACCTGGCGGCGATGATCATGGCTGCCTCGGAGGGGCCCTCCAGCCCGGCTGCGCTGTCGCCCTCAGACGAGGCCCTCACCATCGAGGCGCTCTCCACCTCAGACCAGGCCCTCCAGGGCGAGCAGTTCAGCTCCTCCGAAACGGCGCTGCTGGCCCCGCGGGACCTGTCTCTGCCCAAGCTCTTTCTGATGACGAGGGACGGGCCGGCGGAACAGCAGCTGGAACCGACGGCCGAGGTCTCAAAGTCGGCGCCCATGCTCACAGAGGAACAAATACCAGCCAGGCACGAGGCGGAGACTGCATTCAACATCCGAGCAGACCAGACACTGACTACAGGCGAGATATCACCAAGAGAACAGACACTGACTACAGGCGAGATATCACCAAGAGAACAGACACTGACTACAGGCGAGATATCACCACCAGAAAAGGGACTGACTACAGGTGAAATATCACCACAAGAACAGACACTGACTGCTGGTGAGATATCAACAGAACAGACATTGACTACAGGTGAGATATCACCACCAGAACAGGCACTGACTACAGGTGAGATATCACCAAGAGAACAGACACTGACTACAGGCAAGGTATCGCCAATAGAACAGACACTGACTACAGGCGAGATATCACCACCAGAAAAGACACTGACTACAGGTGAGATATCACGAATGGAACAGGCACTGACTATAGGCGAGATATCACCAACAGAGCAGGCACTGACTACAGGTGAGATATCAACAGTAGAACAGACACTGACTGCAGGTGAAACATCACCACCAGAAAAGGCACTGACTACAGGCAAGATATCACCATCGGAGAAGACATTGACTACAGGCGAGATATTACCAACAGAAAAGGCACTGACTACTGGTGAGATATTACCACCGGATAAGACATTGACTACAGGTGGGATGTCACCAACAGAAAAGACACAGACTACAGGCGAGATATCGCCAATAGAACAGGCGCTGACTACAGGCGAGATATTACCAACAGAAAAGGGACTGACTACAGGTGAGATATCACAAATAGAACAGACACTGACTACAGGCGAGATATCACCAACAGAACAAACACTGACTACAGGTGAGATATCACCACCAGAACAGACACTGACTAACGGTGAGATATCAGCAAGAGAACAGACACTGACTACAGGCGAGATATCACCACCAGAACAGACACTGACTACTGGTGAGATATCACTAATAGAACAGAGACTGACTACAGGTGAGATATCAACACTAGAACAGACACTGACTACAGGTGAAATATCACCACCAGAAAAGGCACTGCCTACAGGCGAGATATCACCACCGGAGAAGACATTGACTACAGGCGAGATATTACCAACAGAAAAGGCACTGACTACAGGTGAGATATCACCACCGGAGAAGACATTGACTACAGGTGGCATGTCTCCAACAGAAAAGACACTGATGACAAGCGAGATATCACCAACAGAAAATACACTGACAACAGGCGAGATATCACGAATTGGACCGACACTGACTACAGGTGAGATATCACCAATAGAGCAGACACTGACTACAGGTGAAATATCACCACCAGAAAAGGCACTGACTACAGGTGAGATATCACCACCGGAGAAGACATTGACTACAGGTGGGATGTCACCAACAGAAAAGACATTGATGACAAGCGAGAGATCACCAACAGAAAAGACACTGACTACAGGTGAGATATCACCAAGAGAACAGAAACTGACTACAGGTGAGATATCACCAATGGAACAGACACTGACTACAGGTGAGATATCACCAAGAGAACAGACACTGACTGCAGGCGACATGTCACCACCGGAGAAGACACTGACTACAGGCAAGATATCACCAAGAGAACAGAAACTGACTGCAGGCGAGATATCACCAACAGAAAAGGCACTGACTACTGGTGAGATATTACCACCGGATAAGACATTGACTACAGGTGGGATGTCACCAACAGAAAAGACACAGACTACAGGCGAGATATCGCCAATAGAACAGGCGCTGACTACAGGCGAGATATTACCAACAGAAAAGGGACTGACTACAGGTGAGATATCACAAATAGAACAGACACTGACTACAGGCGAGATATCACCAACAGAACAAACACTGACTACAGGTGAGATATCACCACCAGAACAGACACTGACTAACGGTGAGATATCAGCAAGAGAACAGACACTGACTACAGGCGAGATATCACCACCAGAACAGACACTGACTACTGGTGAGATATCACTAATAGAACAGAGACTGACTACAGGTGAGATATCAACACTAGAACAGACACTGACTACAGGTGAAATATCACCACCAGAAAAGGCACTGCCTACAGGCGAGATATCACCACCGGAGAAGACATTGACTACAGGCGAGATATTACCAACAGAAAAGGCACTGACTACAGGTGAGATATCACCACCGGAGAAGACATTGACTACAGGTGGCATGTCTCCAACAGAAAAGACACTGATGACAAGCGAGATATCACCAACAGAAAATACACTGACAACAGGCGAGATATCACGAATTGGACCGACACTGACTACAGGTGAGATATCACCAATAGAGCAGACACTGACTACAGGTGAAATATCACCACCAGAAAAGGCACTGACTACAGGTGAGATATCACCACCGGAGAAGACATTGACTACAGGTGGGATGTCACCAACAGAAAAGACATTGATGACAAGCGAGAGATCACCAACAGAAAAGACACTGACTACAGGTGAGATATCACCAAGAGAACAGAAACTGACTACAGGTGAGATATCACCAATGGAACAGACACTGACTACAGGTGAGATATCACCAAGAGAACAGACACTGACTGCAGGCGACATGTCACCACCGGAGAAGACACTGACTACAGGCAAGATATCACCAAGAGAACAGAAACTGACTGCAGGCGAGATATCACCAACAGAAAAGGCACTGACTACAGATGAGATATCACCAACAGAAAATGCACTGACTACAGGCAAGATATCACCACTGGAGAAGACATTGACTGCAGGTGGGATGTCACCAACAGAAAAGACACTGACTACAGGTGAGATATCACCAACAGAACAGACACTGACTACAGGTGAGATATCACCTACGGAACAGACACTGACTACAGGTGAAATATCACCAATAGAACAGACACTGGCTACAGGTGAGATATCACCAATGGAACAGGCGCTGACTACAGGTGAGATATCACCAATAGAACAGAAACTGACTACAGGTGAGATATCATCAATAGAACAGACACTGACTACAGGTGAGATATCACCACCAGAACCGACATTGACTACAGGAGAGATATCACGATCAGAACAGACACTGACTATAGGTGAGCTATCACCACCAGAACAGACACTGACTACAGGTGAGATATCATCACCAGAACAGACACTGACTACAGATGAGATATCAGCAATAGAACAGACACTGACTACAGGTGAGATATCACCAATAGAACCGACACTGACTACAGGTGAGATATCACCAATAGTACAGAAACTGACTACAGGTGAGATATCACCAAGAGAACAGACACTGACTACAGGTGAGATATCACCACCAGAACAGACACTGACTACAGGTGAGATATTAGCAATAGAACAGACACTGACTACAGGTGAGATATCACCAATAGAACAGACACTGACTACAGGTGAGATATCTCCACCACAACAGACACTGACTACAGGTGAAATATCACCACCAGAACAGACACTGACTACAGGTGAGATATCACCATCAGAACAGACACTGACTACAGGTGAGATATCACCACCAGAACAGAAACTGACTGTAGGTGAGATGTCATCAGGAGAACAGACACTGACTACAGGTGAGATATCACCACCAGAACCGACACTGACTATAGGTGAGATATCACCAATAGTACAGAAACTGACTACAGGTGAGATATCACCAAGAGAACAGACACTGACTACAGGGGAGATATCACCTCCAGAACAGACACTGACTACAGGTGAGATATCACCAATCGAAAAGACACTGACTACAGGTGAGATATCACCACCAGAACAGACACTGACTATAGGTGAGATATCATCAGGAGAACAGACACTGACTATAGGTGAGATATCACCATCAGAACAGACACTGGCTACAGATGAGTTATCACCACCAGACCAGACACTGACGACAGGTGAGAGATCACCAGGAGAACAGACACTGACTACAGGTGAGATATCATCACCAGAACAGACACTGACGACAGGTGAGATATCACCAGGAGAACAGACACTGACTTCAGGTGAGATATCATCACCAGAACAGACACTGACTGCAGGTGAGATATCACCACCAGAACCGACACTGACTACAGGTGAGATATCGCAACCAGAACAGACACTGACTACAGGTGAGATATCGCCACCAGAACAGACACTGACTACAGGTGAGATATCACCAATCGAAAAGACGCTGACTACAGGTGAAATATCACCTCCAGAACAGACACTGACTACAGGGGAGATATCACCAACCGAAAAGACACTGACTACAGGTGAGATATCACCATCAGAACAGACACTGACTACAGGTGAGATATCACCAATAGAACAGACACTGACTACAGATGAGATATCACCACTAGAACAGACACTGACTACAGGTGAGATATCACCAATCGAAAAGACACTGACTACAGGTGAGATATCACCACCAGAACAGACACTGACTACTGGCGAGATATCACCCGAACAGACACTGACTATAGGCGAGATATTAACACCAGAACAGAAACTGGCTATCGGTGAGATATCACCCACAGAACAGGCACTGACTACAGGTGAGATATCACCTCCAGAACAGACACTGACTACAGGTGAGATATCACCACCAGAACAGACACTGACTACAGGTGCGATATCACCCACAGAAAAGGCACTGACTACAGGTGAGATATCACCATCAGAACAGACACTGACTACAGGTGAGATATCATCACCAGAACAGGCACTGACTACAGGTGAGTTATCATCACCAGAACAGACACTGGCTACAGGTGAGATATCGTCAATAGAACAGACACTGACTACAGGTGAGATATCACCACCAGAACAGAAACTGGCTATAGGTGAGATATCACCCACAGAACAGGCACTGACTACAGGTGAGATATCACCTCCAGAACATACACTGACTACAGGTGAGATATCATCACCAGAACAGACACTGACTACAGGTGAGAAATCACCAATAGAACAGACACGGACTACAGGTAAGATATCGCCAAGAGAACAGGGACTGATGACCGATGAGATATCACTACCAGAACAGACACTGACGACAGATCACATATACCCAAGTGAACACACACTGACTACAGGTAAGATATCACAATTTGAACTGACTATTTCTACAATGACTGCAACACAATTAGCGTTACCGACAGATAAGTCATCACCATCAGAAGAAAACCTGAATTTAAGTGAGACTTCATCTTCATCGTTATTTTCATCATCATCATCATCATCATCATCATCGGAACAGACACTGACTACAGGTGAGATATCACCACCAGAACAGACACTGACTACAGGTGAGACATCGCCAATAGAACAGACACTGACTACAGGTGAGATATCGCCAATAGAACAGACACTGACTACAGGCGAGATATCACCACCAGAACAAACACTGGCTACAGGTGAGATATCACCAATCAAAAAGACACTGACTACAGGTGAGATATCACCAATAGAACAGACACTGACTACAGGTGAGATATCACCACCAGAACAGACACTGACTACAGGTGAGATATCACCACCAGAACAGACACTGACTACAGGTGAGATATCATCAATAGGACAGGCACTGACTAGAGGTGAGGTATCACCACCAGAACAGACACTGACTACAGGTGAGATATCACCACCAGAACAGACACTGACTACAGGTGAGATATCATCAATAGGACAGGCACTGACTACACTTGAGATAACATCAGTAGGACAGTCACTGACAACAGGTTTGATATCACCAGCAGAACATACACTGACTACAGGCGGGATATCACCAATTGAACAGACACTGACTGTAGGTCAGAGATCACTACCAGAACAGACACTGACTACAGGTGAGATATCACCAAGAGAACAGACACTGACTACAGGTGAGATATCACCAATCAAAAAGACACTGACTACAGGTGAGATATCACCACCAGAACAGACACTGACTACAGGTGAGATATCACCACCAGAACAGACACTGACTACAGGTGAGATATCATCAATAGGACAGGCACTGACTACACTTGAGATAACATCAATAGAACAGACACTGACTACAGGTTTGATACCACCAGCAGAAGATACACTGACTACAAGCGAGATATCACCAATTGAACAGACACTGACTGTAGGTGAGATGTCACTACCAGAACAGACACTGACTACAGGTGAGATATCACCATCAGAACAGACACTGACTACAGGTGAGATATCACCAAGAGAACAGACACTGACTACAGGTGAGATATCACCACCAGAACAGACACTGACTTCAGGCGAGATATCACCAACAGAACAGCCACTGTCTATAGCTGAGATATCACCAATGGAACAGACACTGACTACAGGTGAGATATCATCAATAGGACAGGCACTGACTGTAGGTGAGATGTCACTACCTGAACAGACACTGACTACAGGTGAGATATCACCAATTGAACAGACACTGACTGTAGGTGAGATGTCACTACCAGAACAGACACTGACTACAGGTGAGATATCACCATCAGAACAGACACTGACTACAGGTGAGATATCACCAAGAGAACAGACACTGACTACAGGTGAGATATCACTACCAGAACAGACACTGACTACAGGCGAGATATCACCAACAGAACAGCCACTGTCTATAGCTGAGATATCACCAATGGAACAGACAGTGACTACAGGTGAGATATCATCAATAGGACAGGCACTGACAACACTTGAGATAACATCAGTAGGACAGGCACTGACTACTAGTTTGATATCACCAGCAGAACGTACACTGACTACAGGCGAGATCTCACCAATTGAACAGACACTGACTATAGGTGAGATATCACGACCAGAACAGACACTGACTACAGGTGAGATATCACCATCAGAACAGACACTGACTATAGGTGAGATATCACCACTGGAACGGAGACTGACTACAGGCGAGATATCACCACCAGAACAGACACTGACTACAGTCGAGATATCACCAACAGAACAGACACTGTCTACAGCTGAGATATCACCAATGGAACAGACACTGACTCCAGGTGAGATATCACCAACAGAACAGACACTGTCTACAGCTGAGATATCACCAATGGAACAGACATTGACTATAGGTGAGATATCATCAATAGGACAGGCACTGACTACACTTGAGATAACATCAATAGGACAGGCACTGACTACTGGTTTGATATCATCATCAGCAGAACAGACACTGACTACAGGTGAGATATCACCACTGAAATGGAGACTGACTATAGGTGAACTATCACCTCCAGAACAGACACTGACTACAGGCGAGATATCACCACCAGAGAAGACATTGACTACAGGTGAAATATCACCAATAGAACAGACACTGACTACAGGTGAGGTATCACCACGAGAACAGGCAGCGGCTACAGGTGAGATATCTCCATCAGTACAGTCTTTGTGTGCAGGTGAATCATCGGACACAAAACAGATGCCAACTACAGTAGAATTAACGCAACCGCAACAGACACTGACTACAGGTGAGATACCACCAATCAAAAAGACACTGACTACAGGTGAGATACCACCAATCAAAAAGACACTCTCTACAGGTGAGATATCACCACCAGAACAGACACTGACTACACGTGAGATATCACCACCAGAACAGACACTGACTACAGATGAGATATCACCACCAGAACAGACACTGACTACAGGCGAGATATCACCAATCGAAAAGACACTGACTACTGGTGAGATATCACCAATAGAACAGACACTGACTACAGGTGAGATATCACCACCAGAACAGACACTGACTACAGGTGAGATATCACCACCAGAACAGACACTGACTACAGGCGAGATATCACCAATCGAAAAGACACTGACTACAGATGCGATATCACCACCAGAACAGACACTGACTACAGGTGAGATATTACCAATAGAACAGGCACTGACTACAGGCGAGATATCACCAATTGAACAGACACTGACTCCAGGTGAGATATCACCAATGGAACAGGCACTGACAACAGGCGAGATATCGCCAATAGAACAGGCACTGGCAACAGGCGATATATCACCAATGGAACAGGCACTGACTACAGGTGAGATATCATCAATAGAACAGACACTTGCAACAGGTGAGATAACACCACCAGAAGAGACACTGACTACAGGTGAAATATTACCGCCAGAACAGACACTGACTACAGGTGAAACATCACCATGCGACCAGACACTGACTACAGGTGAGATAACATCACCAAACCAGACACTTACTACAGGTGAGATATCACCACCAGAAGAGACACTGACTTCAGGTGAGATATCACCACCAGAAGAGACACTGACTACAGGTGAGATATCACCACCAGAAGAGACACTGACTACAGGTGAAATATCACCATCAGAACAGGCACTGACTACAGGTGAGAGATCAACAATAGAACTGACACTGACTACAGGTGAGACATCAAGAGAACACACACTGACTCCAGGTGAGACATCGCCATGTGAAGAGTCACTGACTACAGATGGGATATCATCAAGAGTACAGACACTGACTACAGGTGAGATATCACCAATAGAACAGACACTGACTACAGGCGAGATATCACCAATAGAACAGGCACTGTCTATAGGTGAGACATCTCCCTGTGAAGAGACACTGACTACAGGTGGGATATCATCAGGGGAGCAAACACTGTCTGTGTCTGAGATAGCAATCTCGGAAGGGACTCTGACTACAGGGGAGACACTGCTTGCAGGTCACACACTGACTATAGATGACACATCTTCCTCTGTACAGACAGTGAGTACAGGGGAGATACTGCTAGCAGAACAGACACTGACTCTTGCTGAGCTGTCACTCTCGGAAGAGACTCTAACTATAGGTGGGATGTTGGTAGCAGAACCGACACCGTCATCTCCCTCGGTGCAGACATTGAATACAGGAGAGATGTCTCGTTCGGAGCAGACGTTGACAATAGCTGAAATTTCTCCCGCGGAACTCACCATTACTACTGGTGGGATATCTCCAGCAGATGTGACCCTCCCCGGAAGTGTGCTTTTTACCCCGGAACTGAGCCTTGGGATAGCGGAGATATCTCCTGCGGAGCTGGACTTCACCATGGGCGACCCATCTAGTTCGGAACGGACACCCACTGCGGACAAGGTCTCTCGCAATGTGCAGACCCCATCCATGGGCGAGCGATTGGCACTGGTGCTCGTCAGGAGCACCGGCTCGGATTCAGTTTCGGAGCGGACACTGGCCACGGAGGGCTCCGATTCCGAGACCCGTTCTGCGGGCGGGTACGTCTCCGGCAGCCTCGGCCAGAATTCCGGGCGGGCGCCCAGCTCGGAGAGCAGCGGAACGAGCAGCACGTCGGAGCCCTCCACCATCGCTGCCGCTCAGTGTGGCGGCATAACAGCCGACCCACCAATGCCCCCGTCTCTGCCGCCGGAGGGGCCGTCGCCCTTGGACTGCGCTTCCACGCAAGATTTGCAGGAGGGGGCTGCCACATTGGCCGAGGGCGGAGAGGAGGAGGAAGAGGAGGCGGTACCCTCAGACTGCACGCAGACGGATGGAGGCCTGACGCCCTCGAGCGAGGAGATGCTGACCACGGATTCGATCTCGGGCTCACGCTACGGTCCCGGCGGCAAGCGGCAGTTGGCCACGCCGGGGATCGGGCTCCTGCGTTCGCCCCTGGGTGGGGCCGGGGCAGCCAGTCAAACGCTGGAGAAGAGGGGCGGGATTGGCAGTGGCGGCCCGGACAACCCCGAGGAGGGCCCGTCTTCGGGCATGACCCCGGCTATCTTCAACCCCTTCGAGGCGGCCTCCTCGGGCCCCAGCACGGACTCGGAGAGCCCCAGCCAGCGCGACTCGTTTGGCGACGAGGGCGGCGAGACCGAGGGCGAGGTCTCCTCGACCAGCTCGAGGCTGGGTGCCCCCCAGGCCGCCGCTGGCGCCCCGCCTCCCACCTGCGACCCCCTGGTCATCGTCACCCTCTTCTCCCACCTGACCAGCAGCGGAGAGACCAAAGCTAGCCCTTCCAGTGCCACCTCCTCCTCCAAGACCGGGTCCGAGGAGCCGGGCCTCGATTCCCCCGGCCCGGAAGCGGTCTCAGGCCTCTGCCCCTGCCCTTCAGCTGCCCAGGCACCCAGCACGGAGACCTCGGAGGAGGGGGATGCGGGGACCCCCCCCTCGGCCGGCAGTCCCGCTACCCTCATCGACTCCGATGGCTACGACCACATCCTCTTTGGCATCCTGTACCCTCACCTCCTTCCTCCCTTGGTGGTCTCCAACAATGACATGATGGAGGTTCCCGAAGAGGACAAAGAGTTCTGGTCCACCTTGTACTTTGGCGGGGTGGAGCGGGCGAGAGGCTTGCTGAGGTTCCGCCTGTACAAGCGGCAGCGGAAGGGGAGCCTCTGAGCACGAGAGGACAGAAGAGGCCAGATTGACCGCCAAGTCTACCTGCGGAGCAACATGAACCCCGCCACCCGCCATTAACCCCTGCTCCCTCACCCCGGTGTCCAATTTCTTCCCAGAGCCATCGCTGGCGCAAGATACCTCTATTGAAGGGTTGTCCAACTTAATTCAAGATTAAAACCGTGTGTCTAAAGAATGGTGTCTCGTGACTTCATTTATCGTTTCCGCCCAATGTCTTATCACAGAATTTACAGTGCAGAAGGAGGCCATTCGGCCCATCGGGTCTGCACCGGCTCTTGGAAAGAGCACCCTACCCAAGCCCACACCTCCACCCTATCCCCATAACCCAGTAACCCCACCCAACACGAAGGGCAATTTAGCACGGCCAATCCACCTGACCTGCACATCTTTGGACTGTGGGAGGAAACCGGAGCACCCGGAGGAAACCCACGCACACACGGGGAGGGCGTGCAGACTCCGCACAGACAGTGACCCAAGCCGGGAATCGAACCCGGGACCCTGGAGCTGTGAAGCAATTGTGCTAATCACTGCGCGGCCCTATGCTCAGAGGGTCCCCCTCCACTGCCGTTTGTACAGTCTTGTGGTGGTTCCACACAGGGTGATTCATAGAAATAGAATTGGATAGGGCCATTCTGCCCTTCAATCCTGCCCTGCCATTCATTTTGATGCATCTCAGTAACCTGCTCCCGCTTCCCCCCCCCCCACATACTTTCAGCCCATTTCCCCCCCCCCCCCCCCCTACCCCCAAGACCCCATGTCTAACTCCTTCTTGACAACCTACAAGGTTTTAACTTCAACTGCTTCCTGCGGTAAAGAATCCCAAATGCTCACCACTCTCTTCGCGAAGAGCTTTCTCCTCATCTTCGTCTTGCATCCTCGGAATGTGGACCCCTGTTTCTGATCTGTTCCCCAATCAGGAATATGCTCCCTGCATCTACTCTGTCGAGTCCTCTTCGAACTTTCCATGAGCTTCTCCCCTCGTTCGTCTGAACTCCAGTGAATTTAATCCTCACCGATTCAATCGCTCCTCAATCCGGCTATCCCAGGAATTCTGATCCCAGGCACGACCCCAACATACTGGACAGAACACCCCATATTTTATTTAATTTGTAAAACTGAGAGAAAGGATATCTCGCTCCGGGAGTGACTCCACACACAAGTAGAGTAATAGTGATTTTTTTTTAAAAAATGTCAACACAGTCTTAAAACTAATTTTAACATCATAAAGAAAATAGCTTATAATTACCTGTTCTTAACAATGAAATGGGACACAAATTCCTAACTGTTTTCTTGTTATCCGCACTCGGGCAAAACCCACCTCAGGTTAAAATACACTTTTGAGCACAGTTAGCCAATCGAGAACACTTGCTGTATATAGATGCCTTTTTTGAGGGCGGGAGAGAGAGAGAGATAGGTGTTTCAGGAGCCAGCCTGCAGATTCTTGCCTGTGTCAAACTGCTGTTTAACCTGCAAACCCTTTCAGAAACTGCTGTTCTGTTCACAGGCAAAATCTTTTTTCACTAAACTGCTTTGAGGGGAAAATACGGAACTCCAAATCCCAACGGCGGATTGCTTCAGCGCCTAGCTCCTCCCATTAACTCCATAATCTGACTAAAACTGAACATTACAAGCGGGATTCTCCGACCCCCCCCCCCTCCCCCGGCCGGGTCGGAGAATCCCGCCCCGTCGCTCCGACGCCAGCTGCCGTATTCTCCGGCGCCGGTTTTCAGGCGTGGGCGGGGATCACGCCACACCGGTCGGGGGGCCGTTGGCATCGGACACCCCCCCCCCCCGGCGATTCCCGGGGCCCCAATGGGCCGAGCGGCCGTAGGTTTCTGACCAGGCCTGGCCCGCGATCGGGGCCCACCGATCTGCAGGCGGGCCTGTGCCGTGAGGGGCACTCTTTCTTCCGCGCCGGCCTCTGTAGGGCTCCGCCATGGCCGGCGCGGAGAAGGCACCCCCCCCTGCGCATGCGCAAGAATACGCCGGCGGTTCCGCGCACGCGCTAACTCGCGCAGGCCCTCCGCCGCCGGCCCAGCCCCCGGTAGTGCGGAGGAGTCCGCAACTTACGGTTGGCCCGACGCCAGAGTGGTTCGCGCCATTTATCTACGCTGCCGGGGCATTCGGGAGAATCCCGCCCAATGTCTCGAATTATCTACTCCCAGGGAATCTTTTTTATGCAAACAAAACATCATTAGCCCCACTTCAGGTGAAGAATGGTTGGAATGAATGGTGAGATCATTTTTAACAGCACTTTTAATTGAATCTTTGTAGCGAAAGTGTCTGCTGCTCATGCAAACCAGGATTTTTTTAAAAAACGTGACTACAGCAGTCGTACACACACTAGGCCAGGCTTTTAACTCTTACTGCGCCAAATACAATATATATATGAAATTTCTACGTTCATCCCAGGAATCAATCAGGTAAACCTTCGCTGCCCTCCCTCGAGAGCAAGAACATCCTTCCTCAGATCAGGAGACCAAAACTGCCCACAATACTCCAGGTGTGGCCTCACCAAGACCCTGTACAATTGCAGCAAGACATCCCTGCTCCCGCACTCGAACCCTCTCGTTCAGCCCCCTTAGGGGGTGCGATTCATCCCTCCTTCCCCCTCCCCTCGTTCGCTCGATCCGAACACCATTGCGGATTTGATGAATGCCTCAATTCAGGACAGAACAGCACAAGAACCAGGGGCAAGAGGAGGCCTTTCGGCCCCTCGAACCTGCGCCCGTCTTCCGGTCCGATCATGGCTGATCTCAGCTCGGTGATCGGACCCCAGAGGAGGACCCAACTCTCTGAAATTTGTTAAACTGTGAGGAAATGGCACTGCACCCCGGGAGTGATGGCTCTGAGCAGTACATAAAACATTAGAACATAGAACGTTACAGCGCAGTACAGGCCCTTCGGCCCTCGATGTTGCGCCAACCTGTGAAACTACTCCATTTGAGGTGAATCACCTCACACTTTTCTGCATTAAACTCCATTTGCCACCAATGACCATTTGAATGCCCTTAGTGTTGGCGAGTCCACTACTGTTGCAGGCAGGGCATTCCACGCCCTTACTACTCTCTGAGTAAAGAACCTACCTCTGACATCTGTCCTATATCTATCTCCCCTCAATTTAAAGCTATGTCCCCTCGTGCTAGACATCACCATCCGAGGAAAAAGGCTCTCACTGTTCACCCTATCCAATCCTCTGATCATCTTGTATGCCTCAATTAAGTCACCTCTTAACCTTCTCTCTAACGAAAACGGCCTCAAGTCCCTCAGCCTTCCCTCATAAGATTTTCCCTCCATACCAGGCAACATCCTGGTAAATCTCCTCTGCACCCTTTCCAATGCTTCCACATCCTTCCTATAATGCGGCGACCAGAATTGCACGCAATACTCCAAATGCGGCCGCACCAGAGTTTTGTACAGCTGCAACATGACCTCATGGCTCCGAAACTCAATCCCTCTACCAATAAAAGCTAACACACCGTATGCCTTCTTAACAACCCTCTCAACATGAGTGGCAACTTTCAGGGATCTATGAACATGGACACCGAGATCTCTCTGCTCATCCACACTGCCAAGAATCTTACCATTAGTCCAGTACTCTGTTTTCCTGTTATTCCTTCCAAAATGAATCACCTCACACTTTTCTGCATTAAACTCCATTTGCCACCTCTCAGCCCAGCGCTGCAGCTTATCTATGTCCCTCTGTAACTTGTAACATCCTTCCGCACTGTCCACAACTCCACCGACTTTCGTGTCATCTGCAAATTTACTCACCCATCCTTCTGCGCCCTCCTCCAGGTCATTTATAAAAATGACAAACAGCAGTGGCCCCAAAACAGATCCTTGCGATACACCACTAGTAACTGGACTCCAGTCTGAACACATCCCATCAACCACCACCCTTTGTCTTCTTCCAACTAGCCAATTTCTGATCCAAACTGCTAAATCACCCTGAATCCCATGCCTCCGTATTTTCTGCAGTAGCCTACCGTGGGGAACCTTATCAAACGCTTTACTGAAATCCATATACACCACATCAACTGCTTTACCCTCATCCACCTGTTTGGTCACCCTCTCAAAGAACTCAATAAGGTTTGTGAGGCACGACCTACCCTTCACGAAACCGTGTTGACTATCTCTAATTAAATTATTCCTTTCCAGATGATTATACACCCTATCTCTTATAAACCTTTCCAAGATTTTGCCCACAACAGAAGTAAGGCTCACTGGTCTATAGTTACCAGGGTTGTCTCTACTCCCCTTCTTGAACAAGGGGACAACATTTGCTATCCTCCAGTCTTCTGGCACTATTCCTGTTGACAAAGATGACTTAAAGATCAAAGCCAAAGGCTCAGCAATCTCCTCCCTAGCTTCCCAGAGAATCCTAGGATAAATCCCATCCGGCCCAGGGGACTTATCTATTTTCACCCTTTCCAGAATTGTTAACACCTCCTCCGTATGAATCTCAAGCCCTTCTAGTCTAGTAGCCTGAATCTCAATATTCTCCTCGACAACATTGTCTTTTTCCTGTGTGAATACTGATGAAAAATATTCATTTAGCACTTTTCCTATCTCCTTGGACTCCAAGCACAACTTCCCACTACTGTCCTTGACTGGCCCTATTCTGACCCTAGTCATTCGTTTATTCCTGACATATCTATAGAAAGCTTTAGGGTTATCCTTGATCCTACCTGCCAAAGACTTCTCATGTCCCCTCCTGGCTCTTCTTAGCTCTCTTTAGGTCCTTCCTAGCTAACTTGTAACTCTCGAGCGCCCTTACTAAACCTTCATGTCTCATCTTTACATAAGCCTCCTTCTTCCTCTTGACAAGTGTTTCGACTACTTTAGTAAACCACAGTTCCCTCGCTCGACCACTTCCTCCCTGCCTGACAGGTGCATACTTATCAAGGACACGCAGTAGCTGTTCCTTGAACAAACTCCACATTTCCATTGTGCCCATCCCCTGCAGTTTTCCTCTCCATCTGATGCATCCTAAGTCTTGCCTCATCGCATCATAATTGCCTTTCCCCCAGATATAACTCTTGTCCTGCGGTATATACCTATCCCGTTCCATCACTAAAGTAAACGTAATCGAATTGTGGTCACAATCACCAAAGTGCTCACCTACCTCCAAATCTAACACCTGTCCTGGTTCATTACCCAGTACCAAATCCAATATGGCCTCGCCTCTCGTTGGCCTATCTACATACTGTCAGGAAACCCTCCACACATTGGACAAAAACGGACCCATCTAAAGTACTCGAACTATAGCGTTTCCAGTCAATATTTGGAAAGTTAAAGTCCCCCATAACAACTACCCTGTTGCTTTCGCTCCTATCCAGAATCATCTTTGCAATCCTTTCCTCTACATCTTTGGAACTTTTCAGAGGCCTGTAGAAAAATAGGAATCTTTTATGTGAAAACAAACAGATTATTTTAAACACGGAATTATCCACATTAGCAACAAAGAAATAGCTTTACAGTTATCAGTTCCAACAGTCCTTAATTTAAAGGAAAAAAACTTTAACTTACTGCCACTATATATTCCAATTCAGCAAATCAATCAGTTCAAACACAACTTACAAATAAAGTTAGCAATCAGGTTTTTTATCAGAATAGCAATCATTATTTGTGTCACAAGTCGGCTTACATTAACACTGCAATGAAGTTGCTGTGGCAAACCCCCCGTCGCCACATTCCAGCGCCTGTTCGGGTACACAGAGGGAGAATTCGGAATGTCCAATTCACCCAACAAGCACGTCTTTCGGGGCTTGGAGGAGGAAGCCGGAGCACCCGGAGGAAACCCATGCAGACACGGGGAGAACGTGCAGAGTCCGCACAGGCAGTGACCCAAGCCAGGAATCGAACCCGGGTCCCTGGCGCTCTGAAGCAACAGTGCTAACCATTGTGCTATCATGGGCAGAGTCCTTGGAGACAAACTTTCAGGAGAAAACAAACTACACAGAGACCTGGCTCCTCCCCTTAATTACATCTTAGAACCATAGAATACCCACAGTGCTAACGGAGGCCATTTGGCCCATCAGGTCTGCAATGACCCTCTGAAAGAGCACCCTACCCAGCAAACTCCCCCGCCCTACCCCCACAACCCTACCTAACCTGCACATCCTTGGACATTAGGGGGCAATTTATCATGGCCAATCCACCTAACCTGCACATCGTGGGACTGTGGGAGGAAACCGGAGCACCCGGAGGAAACCCACGCACACACGGGGAGAACGTGTAAACTTCACACAGTCACCCGTGGCCACAATTAAACCCGGGGTCCTGCTGCGAGGCAGCGGTGCTAACCACTGTGCCACACTGTTCTGTAGAAACCACTCATGCCCAGAAATCACAGAGCTTCCCTCGTTGCCGGAATTGGAAACTCCCCAAGAGCTTTCGTTTTCCCACTCTGCAACTGTCCATCTCTCTCTGTCTCCCGCTCTCTCTCTCTCTCTGTATCTCTCTCACTGTCTCAGTCTCTCTCTCTGTCTTTCTCTCCATGTGCGTGTCTCTCTCTGTCTGCAACTCTTTCACGGTCTCTGTCTCCTCTCACTGTCCCTCTCTCACTGTCACTCTCTGTCTCTCTGTGTCTTTCTCTCCGTGTGTGTGTGTGTCTCTCTCTCTGTAACTCTTCCACTTTCTCCTTCTCTGCCTCTAGGTCTCTCTCTCTCTCCGTCTCTCACACTGTCTCTTTCTGTGCCTATCTCCATCTGTGTCGATTTCACACTCTTTCCCTGTTTCTATGCCTCTCTGTCTCTCTTTCACGAGCTCGCTCTGCGCCTTTTCGTTTTAGCGCTCTGTCTCTCTCTCCACCTGTTTCTCTTTCCCTGCCTGTGTGTGTGTGTCGACATCTCTCTGTCTCTCTCTTTCTCTCTGTCTGTCTCTGTCTCTCTCTTTCTCTCTGTATTTGCCTCTCTGTCTTTCTCTCTTTTGTCTCTCATAGAAACGAGGAAACGTAGAAAGTGGGTGCAGGAGTCGCCCCTTCGAGTCTGCACCACCACTCAATGTGATCATGGCTGACCATGCAAATTCAGTATCGCCCTCCCGCTTGCTCTCCTTACCCCTTGACCCCAATGGCCATGTCCAGCTCCCTCTCGAATATGTACAACGGACTGTCCCCAACAGCTCTCTGTGGGAGAGAATTCCACACGGTCACAACTCTCTGAGTGAAGACGTTCTTCCTCAGCACTGTCCTGAATGGATTACCCCTTATTCTTAGGCTGTGACCCCTAGTCCTGGACGTCCCCAACATGGGGAACATTCTTCCTGCATCCAGCCTGTCCAGTCCCATCAGGATTTTATATGTCTCTGTGAGATCCCCTCTCGGTCTGCTGAACTCCAGTGAGTGCGATCCCAGTCGATCCAGTCTTCGTGTGTCAGTCCCGGCATCCATGGAATCAGTCTGGGGAACCTTCGCTGGACACCCTCAACAGCAAGAATGTCCGTCCCTCATACGAGACTACCAAAGCTGCACACAATACTCAAGGTGTGGCCTCACCAAGGCCCTGTATACCTGCAGCGAGACATCCCAACTCCTACACTCAAATCCTCGCGTGCACCGGCATCCCGACCTTCAGCAACTGTTCCACCGTGACACCCAGGCCTCGGTGCACTTCCCCTTTCACGAAACTGCCATCATTCATGTAATAATCTGCCTTCCTGATTTTGCCAGCAAAGTGGATAACCTCACACTTACCCACATTATATTGCGTTTGCCAAGTATTTGCCCACTCAGCCAGCCTGCCCAAGTCACCCTGCAACCTCTTTGTATCCTCCTCACAGCACACACCGACACCCAGCTAAGCGCCATCTGCATATTTGGAGATACCAAAGAACAAAGAAATGTACAGCACAGGAACAGGCCCTTCGGCCCTCCAAGCCCGTGCCGACCATGCTGCCCGACTACAATCTTCTACACTTCCTGGGTCCGTTTCCCTCTATTCCCATCCTATTCATGTATTTGTCAAGATGCCCCTTAAATGTCACTATCGTCCCTGCTTCCACTACCTCCTCCGGCAGTGAGTTCCAGGCACCCACTACCCTCTGCGTAAAAAACATGCCTCGTACATCTCCTCTAAACCTTGCCCCTCTCACCTTAAACCTATGCCCCCTAGTAATTGACCCCTCTACCCCGGGGAAAAAGCCTCTGACTATCCACTCTGTCTATGCCCCTCATAATTTTGTAGACCTCTAGCAGGTCGCCCCTCAACCTCCGTCGTTCCAGTGACAACAAACCGAGTTTATTCAACCGCTCCTCATATTGCGATTCCTTCATCCAAATCATTCATGTATTTTGTGAACGGGTCACTGTCTGCCACTCTGAAAAGGACCCGTTTATTCCCACTCTCTGTTTCCTGTCTCTATCCACGTCAATACATTACCCCCAATACCACGAGCTTTAATTTTGCTCACTAATCTCTTGTGTGGGACCTTGTCAAAAGTCTTTCGAAAGTCCAGATACACAACATCCATTGGTTCACCCGAGTCCACTCTACTGGTCACATCCTCAAAAAGCTCCAGAACATTGTCCATGCTGACTTGGACCGATCCTGTCCCCACTTTCCAAGTGCTCAGTTATTTCATCCTTAATAACTGACTCCAGCATTTCCCCCCACCACTGATGTCAGGCTAACCGGTCTATAATTCCCCATTTTCTCTCTCCCTCCTCTCTTAAAAGGTCCAGTTACATTAGCTACCCTCCAATCCAATGGGACTCTTCCAGAGTCAAAAGATTGCTGGAAAATGATCCCGTACCAGCCTCCCCGAACAGGCGGCGGAATGTGGCGACTAGGGGCTTTTCACAGTAACTTCATTTGAAGCCTACTTGTGACAAGAAGCGATTTTCATTTCATTTCATTTTCAATGCGTCCGCTATTTCTCGGGCCACTTCCTTAAGTACTCTGAGATACAGAGCATCAGGCCCTGGGGACATATTGGGTTTTAATCCCATCAATTTGCCCAATACGATTTCTTGACTGAGAAGGATTTACTCCAGTTCCTCCTTCATGATAGACCCTCTGTCTCCTCGTATTTAAGGAAGATTATTTGTGTCCTCCTCGGTGAAGAAACATCCAAAGTATTTGTTCAACTGGTCTGCCATCTCTTTGTTGCCCATTATGAATTCACCTGATTCTAACTGTAAGGGACCTACATTTAACTTCACCAGTCTTTTTCTCTTCACATATCTATAGAAGCTTTGCCATCAGTTTTTATGTTTTCTGCAAGCTTACTCGCGTATTCCATTTTCCCATCCGAATTAAACCATTTGTCCTCCTCTGCTGAATCTTAAATTTCTCCCAGTCCTCAGGCTTGCTACTTTTTCTGGCCTATTTACATGCCTCCTCTTTGTCTTTAACACTATCACTGATTTCCCTTGTTAGCCATGTTTGAGCCACCTTCCCTGTCTTACTCTTGCACCAGACAGGAATGTACAATTGTTGAAGTTCACCCATGTGTTCTTTAAATGCCTGCCATTGCCTATCCACCGTCAACCCCTTAAGTATCCTTTGCCAGCTTATCCTAGCCAATGCTCATCTCTTACCATCAAAGTTAGCTTTCTTTAAGTTCAGGACCCTAGTCTCAGACTTAACTGTGTCATTCCCCATCGTAATGAAGAATTCTAACATATTATGATCACTCTTCCCTAAAGGATCTCACGCCCTAACATTGCTAATTAATTCTCTCTCATTGCACAATACCCAGTCGAGGATGAGCTGCTCTCTGGTTGGTCGAGAAAACCATCCCTTATACTTTCCAGGAAGTCCTGCCAGGTGCAGATTGTCCGGTTAGTACTGGTCCCACCTCCCCCAGAACCGGTTCCAATGTCGCAGGAATTTGAATCCCTCCCTCTTGCACCATCCATCAAGCCACGCAGATATCTTGCCATTCCTACTCTGACTAGCACGTGGCACTGGTAGCAATCCTGAGATTACTACCTTTGAGGTCCTACTTTTTAGTTTAACTCATAACTCCCTGAATTCAGCTTGTAGGAACTCATCCCGTTTTAACCTATGTCGTTGGTGCCTGTGCACCGCGACAGCTGACTGTTCACCCAGCGCCCCCAGAATGTCCTGCAGCTGCACCAAGACATCCTTGACTCTTGCACCCAGGAGGCAACACACCCCTGGAGTCTCGATTGTGTCCGCAGAACCGCCTGTCTATTTCCCTTACGATTGAGTCCCCTATCACTATAGCCCTGCCATTCTTTTTCCTGCCCAGCTGCGCAGCAGAGCCAGCCACGGTGCCATGAACCTGGCTGCTGCTGCCTTCCCCTGGTGAGCCATCTCCCCCAACAGTATCCAAAGCGGTATATCTGTTTTGCAGGGAGATGACCGCAGGGGACCCCTGCACTGCCTTCCTACTCTTCCCCTGTCTGGTGGTCGCCCGTTCCCTATCTCCCTCAGCATTTTTTATCTGCGGTGTAACCAACTTACTGAACGTGCTATCCACGATTTCCTCAGCATCGCGGATGCTCCAGAGTGAATCCATCCGCGGTTTTAAGGCCGTCAAGCGGTCTGACGGGAGCCGCAGTTGGACACACTTCCTGCACGTGGGTGAGTCAGGGGCACTGGAAGGGTCCCTGATTTCCCACATCGCACAGGAGGAGCATGACACGGGTCTGGGATCTCCTGGCATGACTTAACCCTGAAGTTCACTTGACAACAACGCCAAGAGTGAATAAGAGAAAATAAAATTAAAATAAAACTACTTACCAGACAGCATCCAATCATTACCCTGCAGACCGTGATGTCATGGTTCCTAGCACCTCCCAGGCTGCAACAGATTTTCTCACAGCCTCCCTCAACCTCTCTCTCTACCTTTCGGTTAGAGGAGGAGGGCAGTAATGTAATGTTTGGGATTTATGATTCCTTGACATCGAGCTCTTACGTGATCTGCTGTTTAATCGTGGTGACTGTGGTGGCTCCTCCCAGAATGCACCTCAATAACGCCTCTCTGCTGCCTTCCGTCAGGTCTCTCTTTGTCTCTCTATCTCGCTCTGTCTCTCTCTCTCTCTCTGTTTATATGTTTCTCTATATCTGTCTCTCTCTCTCTTGCTCTGTCTCTGTTTATCCCTCTCATTGTCTCTCTCTCTTTGCCTCTCTATTTCTCTCTCTCTGTCTCTCATTGTCTGTCTCTCTCTGTCTCCCTCTCCGTGTGCGTCTCTCTTTCACTGTCTCTCTCTCTCTCTGTCTTTCTCTCGCTCTGTTTTTCTCTCTCTGCCTTTCTGTCTCTCTCTCTCTCTGTCTCTTTCACTCGCTCTCGGCCTCTCTCTTTCTGTGTCTCTCTCTCTCCGTCTGCTTCTGTCTCCCACTCCCTCTGTTTCTCACTATCTCTCACAGTCTTTCTTTCACTGTCTCTCTCTCTTTCGATCTCCCTCTGTCTCTCCCTCAGTCTCCCTTTCTGTCTCTCTCTCTCTGCCTCACTCTGTGTCTCTATCTCTGTCTCTCTCTCTGTCTCCCTCTGTGTCTCCCTCTGTGTCTCTCTCTCTTTCTCTGTCTCTCTCTCACTCTCTCACTCATTCTTGCTCTGTCTCTGTCTTGCTCTCTCTATCTTCGTCTTGCCCTGTCTATCTCTATATCTGTCTCTCCCTCTCTGTGTGTCTCTCACTGTCTATCTCTCACTGTAACTCACTCTCTATGTCCTTCACTCTCTCTCTGTTCCTCTCTCCCATAAGACATAGGAGCAGAATTAGGCCACTCGGCCCATCGAGTCTGCTCCGACATTCAATCATGGCTGATATTTTCTCATCCCCATTCTCCTGCCTTCTCCCCATAACCCCCGATCCCCTTATTAATCAAGAACCTATCTATCTCTGTCTTAAAGACACTCAGTGATTTGGCCTCCACAGCCTTCTGCGGCAAAGAGTTCCACAGATTCACCACCCTCTGGCTGAAGAAATTCCTCCCCATCTCTGTTTTGAAGGATCGTCCCTTTAGTCTGAGATTGTGTCCTCTGGTTCTAGTTTTTCCTACAAGTGGAAACACCCTCTCCACGTCCACTCTATCCGGGCCTCGCAGTATCCTGTAAGTTTCAATAGATCCCCCCTCATCCTTCTAAACTCCAACGAGTACAGACCCAGAGTCCTCAACCGTTCCTCATACGACAAGTTCTTCATTCCAGGGATCATTCTTGTGACCCTCCTCTAGACCCTTTCCAAGGCCAGCACATCCTTCCTCAGATACAGGGCCCAAAACCGCTCTCAATACTCCAAATGGGATCTGACCAGAGCCTCTTACAGCCTCAGAAGTACATCCCTGGTCTTGTATTCCAGCCCTCTCGACATGAATGCTAACATTGCATTTGCCTTCTTAACTGCCGACTGAATCTGCACATTAACCTTAAGAGAATCGTGAACAAGGACTCCCAAGTCCCTTTGCGCTTCTGATTTCCAAAGCCTTTTCCCCGTTTACACCATAGAAAAAGTGCATAACCTCACTCTTTTCCACATTGTATTCCTCTCTGTCCCTCTCTCTGTCCCCCCTCTCACATTTTCGCGCTGCCTCTCACTCTCTCTCTATCTGTCCCTTGCTCTGTCGCAGTGCCTCTCTCCTCCTCTGCTTCACTCTCTCTATTCTCGTTATCGCTGTCTCTCTCTCTCTCCCTCTGTCTCACTCTCTATATCTGTCTTGCTCTCTATCTCTCGCTATCTCTGTCTTTCTCTCTCTCTCGCTCTGAATTGGTCTGTCTGCCTCTGGCCCTCTCTCTGCCTCACTCTCTCTGTCACTGCCTCGGCCTCCCTCACTCTCCCTCTCGCTCCTTCTGCCTCACTCCCTCTGTCTCACTCCCACGTCTCCCTCTCCCTCCCTCCCTGTGTCTCCCTCTCTCGGCCATCCTCTCCATGCCTGTTTCGCTCACACTCTTTCACTGTCTCTCCCTCTCTCGCTATCTCTCTCTCTGTCCCTCCCTCATGTCTCTCTCACTTTTTCTCGTCCTCTGTCTCTCTGTCTCTCTCTGCCTCTCTCTCTCTTCGCTCCACTCTCGCTGCTGTTTGACACCCTGGGCTAGTGCGCGGTCAAGTGCAGTCCCACAATCCCCGGATTCCCAACAGAAGGAACTAACCAATAATTAACCAAGGTTTGTGTGATCTTTGACCCTTGACTGATCCAATGACTTACTGGCACCAGATGTGTAAGTAAAACACAACAACTGTTTATTTATAACAATAAGACATGCAATAATTCTAATAGAATAACAGCCAGTTAATCTATTACTCCCCATTTTACTGTCGACCCAAACACAAGACAGACAAGGGAAAGGGGTCAAATGATAGGGATTAAGGTTTTATTGAAATACGACTAACTTCCCAGGTTGCGGAGTGCTGGAAACACCAGTTACATTCTAACAAGGTTCATCTGGCTGGAACATTCAGGCGGGCCTCTCAGGTTGTGGGATCCCCTCTGGGGAGTCACTTTCGCTTGTGTTAACCTGGGCCTTCACTCGGAAGAGACTGCTCAGGTCTGTTCAAGTCCGACATGCTTCCACCTCCACCAGAAAAAAACATCAGCCTCACTGAGATAAGATTAGAGTTCCCCACATAAAAGTGTTTGAAAAGGGTTTTCAAGCAACCCACCCTGCCTGCCAGTTGGTGCTGGGCAGGATTTTCCTGCAGATTAAGCTGGCCGTGCGGAGAGAGATCAAAACTGCGGCCCTCAAGTGCTCAAGATCAAGCAACGAAAACTGGAAGCAAACAGACAGACCCATAAAGTGAGGAACATCCCGGAACGATGAACACCAATCAGCATCGAGTGCCAGTTGAGAGCAGAGAATTGAAAGCAGTCCATTGGCTGCCAGCCAAGTCCATCAAGAGATGCCATCACTGATGTCAGAGCAACAGCTCAGCCAGCTGGGCGATTCTCTTTTTTAATCAAAGGCAATGTCCATCTTAAAGGTACGGTCCCACTAAGTGCCCAGGCACAAAAATTATCAAAGCCAAAATGAACAGAAATTATCAATGAAAACAAGGGACAGCCAAGGATTAACAAGAGGATCCTTACACTGCCACACACACTCTCTCTCTCTCTCTCTCTCTGATGTCCCACTCGGTGTGCCTCACTCCTTCTGCCTCACTCTCTCTATGTGTCTCTCTCTGTCTCACTCTCTCTCTCTCTCCTTCTGCCTCACTCTCTCTATGTGTCTCTCTCTGTCTCACTCTCTCTCTCCATCTGCCTCACTCTCTCTGTGTGTATCTCTCTCTCTCTGCGTCACTCTCTGTGCGTCTCTCTCTCTGTCTCACTCCGTCACTCACACCCTCTGCCTCCCGCTCTCTGTCTCACTGTGTGTGTGTCACTCTCTCTGTCTGTCTCTATCTCTCACTCTCTCTCACTCTCACTCATTCTCTCTCTCAATCTTACTCTCTCTCTCTCTGACTTTATCTCACTCTCTCTCTGTCTCTATCTCATTCTCTCTCTCAATCTCACTCTCTCTCTCTGTCTCTATTTCACTCTCTATCTCACTCTCTCTCTCTCTCTATCTCAGTCTCTCTGTCTCTAGCTCACTCTCTCTCTGTCTTTATCTCACACTCGCTCTCTCTCCCTCTGTCTCTATCTCACTCTCTATGTCTCGAGCTCACTCTCTCTCTCTGTCTCTATCTCACTCGCTCTATCTTTCTCTATCTCTCTCTCTCTGTCTCTATCTCACT